>NC_134487.1:75273901-75536401 GCF_040206685.1 Ascaphus truei | reverse complement strand
GCACACAAACCCTGACAGCCGCACGTACACACACTGACAGCCGCACGCACACACACCCTGACTGGCGCACGCACACAAACCCTGACTGGCGCATGCACACAAATCCTGACAGCCGCACGCACACAAACCCTGACTGGCGCACGCACACAAACCCTGACAGCCGCACGTACACACACTGACAGCCGCACGCACACACACCCTGACTGGCGCACGCACACAAACCCTGACTGGCGCATGCACACAAATCCTGACAGCCGCACGCACACACACCCTGACTGGCGCACGCACACAAACCCTGACTGGCGCATGCACACAAATCCTGACAGCCGCACATACACACACTGACAGCCGCACGCACACACACCCTGACTGACGCACGCACACAACCTGACTGACGCACGCACACACCCTGACTGATGCACGCACACACACTGACGCACGCACACACTGACTGACTGACGCACGCACACACACACACACACTGACTGATTGATGCACTGACTGACACACACACATACATACTGACGCACGCACACAACCCCTCACAGCCGCATGCACACAACCCCTCACAGCCACACGCACACATACACAGACTGACGCGCGCACACACACACACACACTGACTGCTGCACACACACCCACTGACTGCTGCACACACACACACTGACTGCTGCACACACACACACACACACACTGACACACACACTGACACAAACAAACACACACACACACTGACACACACACACACTGACTGACACACACACACACACTGACTGACGCACGCGCGCACACCCCCACACCCACACAGATTGACGCGCGCGCGCACACACACAATGAATGGTACACACACACACACACTGACACACACACACAGACACACACACTGACACACACACACACACACACACACACACTGACACACACACACACACTGACTGACGCGCGCACACACACACACACACACACACACTGACTGACACACACTGACTGACACACACACACACACTGACTGACACACACACTTACTGACGCGCGAGCGCGCACACCCCCACACCCACACACACACACTGACTGAATGACTGACTAACTGCCGCACGCACACACTGACTGACTGAGGCACACTCACACGCACACACTGACTGTGTGTGTGCGTCAGTCAGTCTGTGTGTGTGTTTGTGTTTCTGCGTCAGACTCACTGACGCGCGCACACACACACTGACTGACTGACGCACACACAATGACTGACGCACACACACTGCATGAAGCTGTAAAGGAGGGAGGGGGGGAACTGGATTGATGTGAATGGGGGACAAACAGAGAGAGGGGGAGGGGTGAGGAGAGAGAGAGGAGCGGGAATATTACATCCCGGGCAACGCCGGGTCTCTCAGCTAGTATAAAATAAACGTAAAGAGAGGGTGCATACCATTCAATGATGGATACAAAAAAAGGAACAACAGGACAGTCACTCTTATACTCCCAGAAAGTGAATATATATATCATTTACGTGAATCACTATCCGTATTTGAAGTGTGTGTGTATATAAATATATATATACATACAAATGAGCATACAGTAATATTTCCATTTGCTACTGCTGCGGCCAAGTTTATTCGAGCATTTGCCCGTTCTTGGCCGCAGCAGTAGCCTGGCGCACGCCCGAGAGTGACGGGCGCGCGCCGAAGCAGTGGAAGAGCGCCCTCCGATCGGGGCGCTCTCCCTACCGCTGCCGGGTCCGCCGGGTACCCCGGAACCCCCTGCCGCCGTCCCGCGATCGCGGGACACCAGGGCTCCCTCGGGGAGCCCTGGACGCGCGTGCAGGGGGGCACATGCTCCCGAAGAGGGGCGGCCACTAGCAAGCCGGGAAATCTCCCGGCTTGCGGATCTGGCCGCAGTGCGATAAACTGTGTCGCCACTGTATTTGCCTTGCTATGGAGGGTTTTTGTCACTTTTTTACTCACATAACTTCACAAATACATACATATATAATATATAATATATATATAATATATATATATATATATATATATATATATATATATATATATATATATATATATAATATATATATATATATATATATATATATATATATATATATATATATATATATATATATATATATGCAGTGGAAGTGTATTGTGTGTATTTACCTACACACTCACTCCACATTTCAGTAACATACATATACATCTAAATAATATTCACATATACACGTTTGCTATAAATGGAATTATTACAATTTTACATTATATATACGTGCAATGAATGGAATAAACACTGTAATAAATTTGAAATCGCCTATCCGAGCTGCTATGCATGGCTGATCCCTTTTCTCCAGCTTCCTTGAATGTACTCTATGAGGAAGATCATGTGACCAGATGCTAGTGCACGTTTAGAGAGAGGGAGGGCAGTGCTGACAAAGGGGTGTGCCTGGGTTTGTGACAGGCCATGAAGGGGCAGTGCCTTAGCAAATGCTTGTTAAAATAGAATACAAGAAAATTGGTCTTTCAAAGTTGTTTTTTTAAAAACAGAAAATGCTAAAAGTATTATTTCTTACTACAGAACTGATTTATTAAAAAAAACACACATGCAGGATATAGACTGAACTGCAGCTTTAAGACCCATCTTAAAATACAGCATATGGGTAGCTCCTTTAAAAGGTATTGTACATCTCATGCATTGACCTTGACACCTTGCCAGCACACTTACAAGAGCACCCTCCTACTGCCTACATTTATGTCTGACGTGCGTATTGCCATTATGTGTTATAGTATTATAGTATTATGTCACGCGTAGCGCTATCCTCCGGGATGGCGCTATATAAATAAAGAAATACTGTACATACCAGATAAATAAATGTAAAGACTGATTTCTACATGGATCTGCAAATACTGTATGTTACAGAACCCAATCTGTAATCAAAATGGTGTAATTTGCAGTGCACTTCAATGAACAGTTGACATATAAAATGTACTTTCATGAGTACTCCTTGTCCTTGGCAGCTAGTAGAAACAGTATAATAAAAATGTTTTAGACACATTTTGTAACTCTATTTGGCAATGTCAAGTTTTACATTTGGCTCTTCTTTGTAATCATTGATCTAATTTGTCCTGGTTATTCTCTATATGGTTTCTTAACTGAGGAAGTAAAACTAAAAGAGCACTTTTAGATGCACACATTTGTATATGCTTTTGGTAGGTCTCTCTGAAAAAACAAATATATACAGTATACACGACACCATAGGACACTGAACCACAAGAGCACATACACGCATACAAGTAATTTATTTTATACAAACATTATGATTAAATTAATTAATCCTTTTGTATCAAAAAAGGAGGAGTTCTTGGTTTTCTAACATTGACCAAAATATATATTGCCCAACTGGAATATTATGGCAACTGGTTCTTATTCATAAGCCTGGTTATGATCAACTGTAAAAGACTATTCCTTACTATACATGAAAGATAATTAGAAAGAAGTCAACTTCAATCTAGAAATATACACCTTTTTATTTGGCACTTTTATTCTTTCCACCTTTCAAAAATCATTGTGCCCATTAGCTCAACCTCATTTTGGTGAGCCAATATGAAGATGAAATCTCACTGCTACAATGACATCACAGCTTTCTAATGGTTAACACCAATATTTAGAAAACAAGGGGATACTCAAAGCTTAAAAAAGTACAGTTCAAATGATGTTAAAAATAAGAGGGACTGCTGCCATAATTAACCCTGTTTTGTCTAGGGCTGCCTGCACAGAATTGCACTGAAACCATATTTGGCTGCAAACGGGTTAATATATAGTTCCCACTGAGTGTACAACACTCAACCATATGCCTCCATGTTGGAGCAATATGCCAAATTTGAATAATTTCTAAGCAGGCTTAAAAAAAAATGTTTTCGATGCCTGTGGACCAGAAATAGAAAAACAATAATTTATAAGAAGAATATTATTGAAGAAGTGAGAACATATATTTTAAATTCTTCCATTAGCTAATCAGCAATAAAATAATTCTGTGCTTTACAGCCCAAGACAGATCTGGATGCATTTAGAATGAATTAAGCTACATAAATCATTCTCATTCATAATACATTATTGGAATAACCATCATTGAACAAAATTGCTTAGGAACTTTAACAAAAGAAGCAGTGATAGTACAAAAGTAAGCTGTTATCGTCATCTTGATGCTTTAATGATTATACAGAACAAACATTGTTGAATTAGAAGGATGTTATATGTATTTCTTACTGAGAAATCATTTTTTGTCTTGACATTTTGAAATAAGAAATACTTGGAACTTCTGCCAACCGTGTACAATGTGAAAGAAGTCTGCTATTATGGAGCAGACATTGATTGCCCAGTAGATGAACAATCACCTCTGATATAATCTGACATTGGAATCTAGATTTGCTGTAGAGGATAAAGGGACATTGTGTGATAAAATCCCTAGTGTACAGAAATCAAAATGAAGGATATTCTCATCATTACAACTACAAGTGAAACATTCTAATAAATAATAAAGGTTGTAACTATTGAATTTGGTCAGGCTCAAAATGTCCAATTACCTTGATTGTAAGAACTCTAACAACCTATTCCCAGTCTCGAACTTCTCATCATACTACAATTTCTGTACTGAAAGGAATAACAGCTCCTTAAGGCCACATTCTTCCATAAACTGTGTTCCAACAGGATATATCACCTGTCTCTCAGAAGAATACCTGGTATTTTTACTATATTTTATATATATATATATATATATATATATATATATATATATATATATATATATATATATATAAATTATCCACAGTGCAATTTCAGACATAGAAAAAGAGCTAGCAAGCACATGGCCATTAAAGTCGAGATTATAGTGGTGGTGACGGCGACTGCGCTTGGCACCAAAACAAATACCTGAAGTCCGTTGCGGGAGCCCAGAGTGCGTGAGACCGTGACCACGCAGGTCCAATGACGAGCAGACCAATTTTGAGGCTACAAAAGATATTGTTTTGAGACGCGACGGCCGTTTGACATCAGCGTCATGTGGAGCGGATCAGCCAATAATGGCGAACCGCTCACGTGACGTCACTGGCCACGCCTCTGCCATGCCTCCGTCTTCTCTCAAGATCTCCTGCACCTACAGTGCAGGGTTCGCGTGCGTCACTGCGTGAGTGACATCACGTGGTCACGCGCATGCCCTGCAAACTCCCAATATAATCCCGGCCTAAGTTGTTCCTAAAATGCCACAGATTTACCTATGTTCTGGCACCTGATAGGATTAAAATAAAGGGCATTCTCTTTTGTTCAAGGCAGGAAGAAAGTGGGGGAATCTGAATCAGGTAATAACTCTAATAGCAATCACATGAGCCTGGAGTCGTTTTTGCACTGATAGGTTTTTCATCAAATTGGAAGCGTGTTTGGTTTGTTGAAAAAAAAAACCTCTAGAATGATTATACAGTGTTTTTTACCTGGTTTAAATTTTTCTAACCAAGGAATAACATATTTAATCTTGGAGTTATTTATTTGTGTGCAAAACTGATTGAAAAACAACACTAGATTTGCCGGAACAAAAGCATCCAACTGAAAGCAATGAGGCTTCCAAGCATAAAATGTTAGAGACGTTATATGGATGTTAAATTATGAAAGAACTGGTAGAAAAATGTAGAGAATGTTTTACATGGTGGTTTCCTTTCACTTTAGTGCAAATCGCAATATATCTTGTAAATTGGACAATCGTTTTAAGTAGCCGTAAATGAGTGGAGGAAACAAATCAAAGTGTGATAGTCATGGTCGCACATTAACTACTATCAACTTGAATGACAGTTACATAGTTACATAAGGTAGCAGATGAGGTTAAAAAAAAGACAAGATGTCTATGAAGCTCACCCTATGCTAAATTTAGACAACAGTCACTTATTCTATATATGTATTTAAAGTATTTTAATCCAGAGGAAGACAAACAAAAAAGCCCAGTGAGACATCATCCAATGACATCTCATAAGTGGACAAATATATTTATTCATGACATCAAATAATAGCAATCAGATTTCTCCCTGGATCAACATCTTTCCCATGTTTACTTATTTGGTATATCCCTGTATACCTCTCCTTTCCAAAAAGAGGCTCAACCTTTTTTTTTGAAGATATTTATTGTATCTTCCATTGCAGTCTCCACAGATAATAAATTCAACATGTAACTGTCCCTTACTATAAAGAACCCATTCTTTTGTTGCTGGTGAAATCTCCTTTCCTCCAACCTTAAAGTATGACCCTATGTCATTTGTACCACCCTTAGGATGAATAATTCTTTTAAAGCTCCTTGTATTGACCCTGAATATATTTGTACATAGTTACCATATACCTTATTAGACTCCTCTTTTCTAAACAAATATAAATTGACTAGCCTCTCATTACTGTATGTCAAATTTTCCATCCCCTTATTCATTTTGTGGCTGTTTTCTGCACTTTTTCTAGTTTCATTATGTCTTTTATGGGCACTATTGCTAAACCTGTTGTCTACACGTACTCCTAAATCCTTCTCCATCAAGGATTCGCCTAATTTCTCCCACTTTATTTTGTAAATTGCCTGTTTATTCTTGTTTCCCAAATGCCTAACCTTACATTTATCTATGTAACGGCTGGACCCCCCTTGTCTGACCCACCCAATCTCACATTGGCCCGTGTGGTCTAACCGGTCCCCATTACAAGGTCGTGTGTGGTGGTGCACCTGCTAGTAACAGGACTCCTGAGTCTCCCTCTTGGTGTTATAAAGGATATCATCAGGACAGGTAGCTGAGGTAGTGGTTACGAGTCCAACTTACTTCACGTGCAGCGCCTCCACCTCATCAGGGTCTATGCTTCCGCAGGGAGATGTTCCTGGTGAGGAACTCCTTCTTGGTGGTGACCGCCACTGCAGAGTAATCTCACACTCACACAGTGGGGGTTTCTTAGAACAAGGCATCTTTATTATAGACTTGGATGTAGCAGACTGCCCCATGCAGCTGCCGGCTCTAGCCGCACATCTTTCCGTGCTGTCCCTTTGCCAGGTACGCCCTCCCATATTGAAGTGGGATTCCCTTTCTCCTAGGGAGATCACCACTGTGCCAGGTCCCTGGACACAGTGTGGCTTAGACAGACTTGATTGGTCACTCTGCTACCGCTAGTTACAGCACTAGGGTCACAAAAGTATTCCTCCAATCCCTTATGCAGGAAGATACATTCTACCAGATGTTTCTCTGCCAACCTTGCAACACTTTTCAACAACACTAACTGACAGTGTTGTGCCCTTTATACCTCAGGGGGCAGGCGCATCTCTGATGTCACTATCCAGGGACTCAGAGCATACAGCCACTCCCTTCCTTACACAGGGCACCACACCAGGGTGTGAGGGAAAACCTCCATAACTACTGTTGGCAGGCCTGTACTTACCAGGACTTACAGCCAACAGGGAAGATGTATGCAGTCATTATTAGGCCTCGGTCCCGCTGCGCTCGTTGGCGCGGGCGGCGGGTCGCTAGTTCCCCACCAGCAGGGGAATCCTCGAGAGCCGGTCCCGGTCCCCACTGGCTGCACAGCTGATTACACGCTGTAGCGCGTCAGCCGCTGGAGACACCAGAGAATGGTGTTTTCTAGCTTTGACGCGTGACGTGTGTGGCTGTGAGCCAATGGGGAGGGGAGGCTTCGGGAGGAGGAGAGGCTTCGGGAGGAGGAGAGGCTTCGGGGAGCGGGGAGGAGTGTGGAGGGACAGCAGGTGAGTGCCTTTCTCTGTGTGTGTGTCTGAGTGCGTGCATGCCTATCTGTGTGTGTATGTGTGTGCCCGAGTGCGTGAGTGCCTGCCTCTGTCTGTGTGTGTGTGTGTGTGTATGAGTGCCTGCCTGTGTGTGCGCGCGTGTGTGTGTATGAGTGCGTGAGTGCCTGCCTGTGTGTGTGTGCGCGTGTGCGTGTGTGTGTGTATATGAATGAGTGCCTGCGTGTGTGTGTTTAAACTTACTTTCCAGCTCCAGCCCGAGTCCGTGGAGGGAGGGGGGGGAGAGTAGCGGGTCCCTCCGCTCAAGCCACGCCCCCCCTCCCTGTCAAACCGCCCACCTCCCGATCAAACCGCCCACCTCCCGCCCACCTCCCGATCAAACCTCCCACCTCCCGCCCACCTCCCGATCAAACCTCCGACCTCCCGCCCACCTCCCGATCAAACCTCCCACCTCCCGCCCACCTCCCGCTCCGGCTCCCGCTCCCTACAGACCGCAGATCGCGGTCTGTGTATCTCAGCGCACTGCCTGTCAGCAGCGCAGGTGCGCTGACTCTGGGAGCGGGGCCTTAGCCTTATGCATGGCTACATACTCCCCCTGGTTAATACCCACCATCCCGGCTGGGACCTAAATTTGGTGTACCTTGCGCCAGGAAACACTGCAAAAGAACACACAAATAACATAGCAAACATCATTACATTAACATAATAATGCAAGCCCATCGCACTCACTGACCAGCAGGGAGCGCTAAAGAAAACAGCAGACCACTCTATTGGTTAATCAATAATAGTGCCGAGGATCGGGCTTCTTCACCTCCCGCCCCGCGGCATCATGCACAGTCACGCTGTATTCTCGTGGTATCCCTCGCTCATTGCAATACACCACTTTGTGCATATACACACTGCGCCCTATCTTCCAGACCCGCATAAGTTGAGCTACCCTCTGCTCGGCCTGCATCCCTTTAATGGCTCCCCCTTTCTCTATGATATAATGTTGGATATCATTTTTGAGCCATCTCTCCCTATTCTCCTCTATCTCTCCTCTATCTCTCTCATTAGAGGCTCCGGGACATACGGGTAATCAAGCCCATGTGACTTCCTATATTTTGCCGCAATAGCCCGTTCAGCTCGGCACACCCTGGTCAAGCTACTTTGGCCAGCCGCCCCGGGCAACACCCATGACAGGGGCTCATTGGTCTCTACCGGGTCATCCAACCCTGCGGACCCCTTAGGGATAATAAGGCCTGCCTGGATACGATCCCACCTTACCCTTAGGGCCCTAAGGTATGCCTCGTCGTCGAAGTCACCAACAGCCCACCAGTGATCAACCACCCCCTCCCTCTCTAAGATAAAGCGGGTGCGGTCGAACCAGGATACATACCCCTCGTACAATGGGGCCCACCATCTAGTCTCCTTCCGTTCTTCGGAGCTATGGTCTATAGATTCTTCTAGGGACTCCTCATCAGGCCCCCCAGAAGATACCCCAGACGTACCCTCAGATCGCTCAACAACTCCTTTATACTGGGAGGTGTTTCTCACTGTAATACTTAGCACACTAGGGCAATCACTAGATACCGACACCTGTCGGGACATCCTCCCTCTTCCCTCCGACCCATCATCCGACGTACCCAAGTCCAGGCTTCCAGTCCGATCATCAGAAGGACCCCGTGACTCCCCGGACAACCCTAAGCTGGAACTGGACCCAAATAAAATAGTGACGGGTACAGGGGCTTTAGCTAGGGCCTTGGAGCTAACTTTGGGTGTGGACGGGGTTTGGGGACGGGACCGAACAGTAGGCATTGACAGGGTTACGACCTGCTCTCCAGCGATACCTGCATTAACGTCCTTGCAAAGTCCGTTCTTGTCTCCAGAAGCGGGGCTTCTGGTTCTGCAACTCGAACGCCCGTTCCCCCTGGTAGTAGGGGATCGTTTCCCGCTGCTCGACCGCAGAGGCGCCACCATCTCCCACTCGATACCGCTCTGGTCCTCCGGAACCACCTCCGCACACGCACGTGCTGCGACGCCATCTTGGGGTGGATCCCCAATCGGGATCTCTTCCTCCACGAGGACATCCGCCAACGCCCATCTGCTGCGCGATCCAGTCTGGCTCTGGACTCGCTCTTCCTGCTCCTCCACCCCTTGGGTCTGCGACAAGCACGGTGTCTTAGTACCTTGCAGGGTCGGGGTGGATCGACCTCTGTCCGATCCACTAGTCACCACGGCAGTGGGACTCCTGCGATCGGGTGGTCGCGGTACTGGAGACACTCGACTCCGTGTCTCCACACCACGAGGAATTTCATCCCTCCATGGCGTACCAATGGTATGACAGTCTCTTCTTATGACTGTCTTACTCGCCAGCCTTGCGCACTCCTCGTCCGAAGATTCTAGCTTGCAATTCGGCCAAGGCACCCCAGTAGGAGACCGGCGATGGGCTCCTCAGTGATCACCTCTCCGATGGCTGGGTTTCTCCGTCGGAAGCACCAGAGCTGACTCCGACTCCGCGGGACTTGCACTCTTGTTCCAGAGGGCTCCCGGCTGCTCTTCTATCGGCATCGGGACATTTCCGGTCACTCCCACAGCTTGCACCGGTACGAATGTGGTCATGGGCCACATATACTGCAGTCCACAGTGGGGGCATCGGGCCTCGCTGCCCACGGCTCCGCCCGGCAGTCTGCACTGCAGGCAAAGATACGCCACAGTCTCCACACCCTCCACACGGATTACCAGGAAGCCTCCTGGAGCCGAATAAGGGTGGGTGGAGATCACCGGACCCTGGTCCACTTTGTAGCAGCTTCAGCCATCTTTACCAACGGAGGCACTCGTCTCAGAGGTCTATATTGGTCAATGGCTCTTCGCAACTGAAAGGCATGGGTTGATGTAGCAACCCTTCCTCCCATTTTCTCTGTCGACATCCGGTGGAACCGCAAACCACTCCCCCTGGTTGAAACTAGGGGGATGTCTCGTAGACTTGTAGGCTGACCCAGCACAGGTGCGGAGTGAGTCATAGTCCATGAGGGCGCGGCTCCAGCTTTCGCGCCAAACTCCCGGGGTGGAGTTTTCTCGTTGGCGCCAATCCTGGCCAACAATTAGCAAACTGCAAAGTTGCAAGACTTTCTGCAGCATGCCCATGCGGTGTCCCGGGAACGCGGGAACCGCCATCTTGGTAAGTATTGTCTTTTTTTTCTCATTGAAGGCAGCGTCTGGCTGTTTGTTAATTGGGGTATAACAAAGTCCATTTCGTTCCTCCCATCGGATAACACTGTCATGCTCATTATTCTCAGGGGTATCATCCCGAGAACAAAAACATGATAAACACGGCGTAGCCACGGCTTTCACGCCATTCCACAACAAACTCACAAAAGTCTCTTCTGTAGCTTGTTCTTCGTCCACGCACAGTTCATATGCGTGTTCTTCCTCTGACCGCAATCCTGGACCTTCTGCTCTGTGCAGATCCTCCATTCCTACGGCTCTCTCTCCCCGCCATCCTGGACCTTCTGCTCTATGCAGATCCTCCATTCTGACGGTTCTCTCTTGATCGTTGAACACCGATTTCCTGTACGTGGAGCTCCACTCTGCGGGGCAGCTACCACATCCGTACAATAAACATGCCTTGTGCACCACCTTGTGTACCTAACGTAGATCTGACTCGTGTTTGCACTACCTCAGGCTAGGCTCACTCTTTCTGTGTCTACTGTAACACATTCCTCCAGTCTGTGCTCCTTGGTAAGTGATCTGGAATGGAGACTAGAGTACTCTGGCTCTTCCATGCAGTACCTTGGGCGTCGACCTACTTTTGGCTAGCCTAGTGCGGACCCGTCCAGAATTCCTGCCCTAAGTTACCAGTTTACCCCTTCAGGCGTCCCCCGCTAGCGCTACCTCAAGGCGACTAGAACAGCAATAGCCCCCAGCTCCAGACTCACTAACCCCTAACGGATCCCAAGGCGTCTTTGCGGCATGCAGCTCCAGCATCTCCCTGACTACCCCTGGCTCCGTCCCACACAGCACAAAGTGGCAGCAGACACTTTCCCTGTTTCCTATTGTGTGCCTAGCAAAAGCCTGTCCTGTTAACAGGTATCTCAGCAGCGCCTCCAATTGTAACGGCTGGACCCCCCTTGTGTGACCCACCCAATCTCACATTGGCCCGTGTGGTCTAACCGGTCCCCATTACATGGTCGTGTATGGTGGTGCACCTGCTAGTAACAGGACTCCTGAGTCTCCCGCTTGGTGTTATAGAGGATATCATCAGGACAGGTAGCTGAGGTAGTGGTTACGAGTCCAACTTACTTCACGTGCAGCGCCTCCACCTCATCAGGGTCTATGCTTCCGCAGGGAGATGGTCCTGGTGAGGAACTCCTTCTTGGTGGTGACCGCCACTGCAGAGTAATCTCACACTCACACAGTGGGGGTTTCTTAGAACAAGGCATCTTTATTATAGACTTGGATGTAGCAGACTGCCCCATGCAGCTGCCGGCTCTAGCCGCACATCTTTCCGTGCTGTCCCTTTGCCAGGTACACCCTCCCGTATTGAAGTGGGATTCCCTTTCTCCTAGGGAGATCACCACTGTGCCAGGTCCCTGGACACAGTGTGGCTTAGACAGACTTGATTGGTCACTCTGCTACCGCTAGTTACAGCACTAGGGTCACAAAAGTATTCCTCCAATCCCTTATGCAGGAAGATACATTCTACCAGATGTTTCTCTGCCAACCTTGCAACACTTTTCAACAACACTAACTGACAGTGTTGTGCCCTTTATACCTCAGGGGGCAGGCGCATCTCTGATGTCACTATCCAGGGACTCAGAGCATACAGCCACTCCCTTCCTTACACAGGGCACCACACCAGGGTGTGAGGGAAAACCTCCATAACTACTGTTGGCAGGCCTATACTTACCAGGACTTACAGCCAACAGGGAAGATGTATGCAGTCATTATTATGCATGGCTACATCTATATTAAACTTCAGCTGCCATTTACCATCCCAAGTTTCCAGTCTATCCAAGTCCTTCTTGAGACATGACATCCTGCTCTGATTTGACTACCTTAAGTGTCATTAGCAAAGATGGGAACTTTTCTCTCTATGCCAACCTCAAGGTCATTAATAAATAAGTTCAAAAGCAGGGGTCCCAGTACTGATCCTTGAGGTAATCCACTCATAACTTTAGCCCAACCTGAAAAGGTTCCATTTATAACAACTCTGTTGTCTATCCTTCAACCAGTTTTAAATCAAATATTTTTACAGAGACCAATTTCCTATATTTTGTACACTAACCACCTGTGGCACCATATCAAAAAACTATGTGAAATCTAAATAGACCACATCAACTGCATTACCCTGGTCTAAATTCCTACTTACCTCTTCTAACAAACGTATAAGTTTAGTTTGGCACGACCTATCCTTCATAAATCCATTCTGACTAATACTAATAATTTTGTTATCCATAAGGTATTCTTGACTTTAATCCCATAATAAACCTTTAAGTAGCTTCTTAACTATTCATGTCAGACTTAAAGGTCTGTAATTCCCCAGGTGTGATCTACAGTAGCTCTCCCTTTAAATATAGGCACCATGTCTGCTTTACACCAATCTTGTGGTACTGAGCCTGTGGAAATGGAGTCCTCACATTTTAAATACAATAGTTTGGCCAGGGCCACAGACAGATTTTCCGGGGCCGAGGACTAAAGTTTTAATGACCCCTCCATCCCCCTCCCCCCACTGTCCCTGTGTTGGTGTACTGGGCCTGTGGAAATGGAGTCCTTGAATTTTAAATGTAATGGTTTGGCTATTACTGAACCTAGCTTCTTAAGAATTCTTGGGTGCATGTCATCAGGGCCAGGTGCTTTTGTAACTTTAATTTTACTATGCCAACCTATGGACTTAACTATGCAGCTAACCAATTGTTGGATAATATAGAGGTTGTGGCTGCCAACAGTGGCACTATTTTTGCAATTGATTCCTCCTAAATACAGAGGTAAATAATTTGTTTAATACCATTGCTTTTTCCTGATCTCACACTGAAGGAGTCCTATGTTTTCTTTTCTATGTTTTTTTTGCAATTAAGGTACTTAAATAACTTTTCAGGGTAGATCTCACTTTCTATTGCAATATTTTTTTCATTTTCAATTTTTGCTAATTTGATTGCCCTTTTGCAACTTTTGTTACATTCCTTATAATTCTGATATGATGCCTCTGTCCCGTCTGACTTAAAGAATCTATACGCCTGCCTCTTCACTTTAACTTCCTTCCCTACCTGTTTATTTAGCCACATTGGTTTAGACTTATTTTTATATATTTATTACCCAACAGTATACAATAATAGGTATGTTTTTCTAACAATGTTTTTAATACTGCTCATTTGTCTTCCACATTTTATACATCAAAATTGTCATCCCAATGTAAACCTTATAGATTATTCCTCGGTTTATTAAATTTGCCTTTCTAAAATGTAAAGTCTTTGTTGAACCCATACTGTATATGATTTATGATCATTTATTTCAAATGAGACCATGTTATGATCACTGTTACTCAAATGTTCCCGGACTTTAATATTTATTATTACTTGCACAGTACATTATTTGATATGACCAAATCCTGTAATGCTCTTCTCCTGGTTGGTTCCTCAATAATTTTGGTCATTGTCTTTAATCACCCCCAAGAATCTGTTACCTTTCATTGTAATAATTCTAATCTAAATGTCCCAGTCTATGTCTGGATAATTAAAATTACCCATTATGCAAACATAATTTAGTCTTGTTGCCTTCTCCATTTGCAAAAGTATTTTGACTTCCTCAATCTCACAGATATTTGGTGGTTTATAGCATATCTCTACAAAAATGTTCTTTGTACTTTAACCTTCACTGCTTATTTCTATACACGAGTTCTCTACATTTTCATCATTCCCTTGTATTGTATCTCTTTATTTATATTGCGCCATTAATGTGCATATCGATTCACAGCAGTAATACATGTGGTAATCAAATAAATAACAGATAATATAAATAACAGATCATGGGAATAAGTGCTTTAGACATTAAGGAAGAGGAGTCCCTGCCCCAAGGAGCTTACAGTCTAATTGGTAGGTAGGGAGAACGTACAGAGACAGTAGGAGGGAGTTCTGATAAGTGCATCTGCACGGGGCCAAGCTTTATGTATCATGTGTTCAGAATATCCACAGTGCTATTCATATGCTTCTTTAAGCAAGTGTGTCTTAAGTTGGATCTTAAAGGTGGATAGAGATGGTGCTAGTCGGGTACTGAGGGGAAGGGCATTCCAGAGGTGTGGGGCAGTCAGTGAAAAAGGTTTAAGGCGGGAGGGCTTTAGATACAAAGGGGGTAGAAATATTCCCTTCATAAACATCTTCCATTATAATAGGTTTTAAATCTGGTTTAACATAAACGTACTCCACCTCCTCTTCTATTTGTCCGATCCTTCCGAAAAAGGGAATAACCTTCAAAATGAACTGCCCAGTCATGAGTTTCATCCCACCATGTTTCAGTAAAGCCTATGGTATCATACTGCTCTCTTGTAGCTTTAATTCAAGCTGCCCCATTTTATTTGTCAGGATTCTTGCATTAGCAAGCATACATTTAAGGTTATTTTTTCGAGTCTGTGCTATTGTTATCTTATCTGCTCCTACCTTTCTACCCAATTGGATTTAGTCTTTAAAAGTTTTCTAGTATTATCTGTTTCTAATATGGGTGCTTCCCTGCTTGCAAAACTAACATTTCGCCCCACTACCTCCAAGACCCCTCTTTCTTGTCCCTCCCACCTCCTTCCTATTTTAAAATCTCCTCTGACCTTTTTAACATTCTCTCCCCTAGCACAGAAGATCCCTATTCATTGAGGTGCAATCCATCTCTACCATAAAGATAGCACCTATCAGAAAAGAACTCCCATTGCTCTAAAAACCCTAACCCACCCTCCTTCCTACATTTCTTTAGCCATGAATTATCCTCCCTAAGCTACAACTGTCTCCCTGGTTTGCGCATGACACTGTTAGCATTTCTGAAAATGCCTTAAGCTTGCAGCCTGATCCCTGAAATTCTTTTTTTGGACCCTACATCTTTTTCTAACTTTTTCATTGGTGCCATCCTGTACCAAGACAGCCGGATCAGTCCCAGGCCCTCCCAACTATCTGTCCACCCGATCCACAATCTGCCGAACCCGAGCCCTCAGGAGATAAACTGTTCGGTTCATGTGGTCACTGTAACAATTTGCCCTCTCTACCCTCCTAATAATGGAGTTCCCTTAAACAGAACCTTTCTCTGAGTATCCTGAATTCCCTCTATGATGGAGGAACTATTTCCCTGGCTGCTAGAAGAGTTTTGTCACCAGCCTTGCCATTCCTGCCAGAACACCCCCCCCCCCATATCTTCACTCAGTATGGCAAATCTACTGGGATGTGTCAGCTCAGAAGTGACCTGCACTTTCTCTTCCCCCTGCTACCCCTTGTAACTGTTACCCAGCTACCTACACCTTCCTGGTCCTCACTCACAGTCCCACCTTCTGCATCCCTAGTCCCATCCAGGGCCTGCTAAGTGAGCACAAAACTGCTTCCAAGATTATCAATGTCCCTCAATGTTGCAGGTTGCCTCTTTAGATCAGCAATCTGAGACCCCAAATAGAACACCTGCTCACACTTCCTAGAGTTGTACAGTATGCTCCCAGAAACAGCTTTTACAAATACACATAAATGTGGCAAGATGTGCATTGAGTGGCATTCTCAATCCTGCTCATTGTCGCACAATTCAGCACACAATCACGGCTATGAATCTGCCCTATAGAATCATACCAAACAGGGCCTGATTATTTAGTGTGGTGCCTCCATATTACATTCTGACTAGAGATGGGCAAACATTTTTTTGTGGATTTGGTTCCACCTTGGATTCACTGGTTCCTTTGGATCAGTCTCAAAAGGGCCAATTATCTTTCTTTATGTCTTTCTCTCTCACTCTCTCTTTCAATGGATTCTTAAAAATTCACCTGGATTATATGCAATGACAAATTTCAATGTTTCTGTCCAGATTTTTTAAGTATGCAATCCACATGTGACCTTTAGTGTGGGGGGCAGATTTTGTCAAGATGACAATGGAACGGATATTGATAGTTTCGCCCATCTCTGCTTGTAACCCATTGTAATAAGCAACAGGAGGTGACAGAAGGCATGAACAGTTGCTAATTTGATTTGGTTGCTCATCAATAATGTTTGTGGAAGTTGATACTGTTTATACATTAAAACTAATAACATTGTACAGTGATACATAACTATACTTTGTATTTCAGTATGTTCACTTTAGAGGACCTTAGGGTGCTAAATATGAAATGATTTGTAAAGCTATTAAAATACAAATATTCCGTCTGCTACTTATTTGTTGAAGCTTTAAACAGTTTTGTACTAATGGTAATCCATATGTTAGTCTTACTGCATGAGTCATTTACCTAATTGTAATATGCTATTCATCATTACACACATCACTCACATCCCATTTGGTGAGAATCTCAGGATTTAAAAAATTTTTATTAGTGACTTAAAGTAATCAATTTTATTATTGCTCTTTCACATAAGTACACATTTTAAATGTATTATTTTAATTACATTTACATTTTATGTCAAATTCACTTACAACAGTTAAAAGACATTAATAAACAATTTAATTGCTATCCCTTTATTATAAGCTTACTAGCTATCTAATTGGATGAGCGAGCGAGTGAGTGAAGCGTGCAAAGTGAAAACTTCAACTACTGTAGACTTTGTGGCCACTTTGGGTGTGTGTTTGTCTGTCTTTCTGTATTTCTGTTCATGTGTTCTCTCTCTACAAGTCAAACGCCTTGACTAATTCTCATGAAACGTTGAGGTTACCTTTCTGCCATCCTAACTTAGTTCTGCCTGAAGTTTGAACCAAATCGGTGCAGCCCTCATCTTGGAATTAGTTTTTTGAAGTGATAAAAAAAAAAAAAAAAAAATATACTTCTAATTTACCAGATTCTTCATACGAAACATTACATGTGTTATTTTGCAACGTGTATGAAATTTTCAGACAATTTGCTTGAACCATTTCAGACATTACATTTTTAAAAGGAAAATAAATTGGTAACTCTGGTAACAAACACACTGTACGTTCTAATAGGGAAAATCAATATAGATGTACTTATATGCTCAGACTCCCTGAGCAGTTTTTTTTGGATATGTGTGTGTGTATATATATATTCAACGCCATTTTAATTCCCCTTGTTTTTATTATTGTTACCAACATTTCTTTTCACATTTTTTTACTTTTCTTTCTATAATGTCTTGAGATGATGTTAATGATCTGTCTATACTAGTTAATTTATACATATATAATGTCGAGGTATACAGTGTGGTTGTCAATTTGGGCAGCAAGGAGTTCGCTGTTGGGATAAGCTTTGTAGTGCGCTCTCAAGTAAGAGCTCTAAACTACATTATGTTCTCTCCTTTTCTCCTTCTTGAGAGAATCAGTTCAATGCATCTGAGATGTACAGTATAGTAACAGCCATACGGAGCTACCCATATACTTCCTTAAAGAGGTGTGTTTTAAGATGGGTCCTAAAGTTATTTATTATGTTTCGCTGACAGAGAATGTGCAAAGATCTCCGAGTTTAGAATGTTGAAAATATTGATTATATAATTCATTTTCTTGCTAAAGGCTTCTGATTGGGTTTCAACCCTGGGTTGTGATGTTTCGGATAAAACAGAACACTGACCTTGCACACATTAGAAAAGCAGTGTTTACTCGCTCATCCCACAATCCAGTGTAAAATATAGCATTTTCCAAATCTATAATACACATACAGTACAGTATGGTATTTCTCTCCAAGTTTTCAAAAAATTTCGAATTTCTTGTTTTTTGCAGTAGCCATTCTACTGCCTCCTATTCATACATCCTAACAACTAATTTAACCCACTTGCATCATAAAGGAAACCTGTTAAAGAAAAGAGATGGGTTTTAATGGCCGAGTGCTTGACACTGATCTCAACTTTATCTTATGCAATAGCTTTGATATGGGTAAAGCGAATATATTTAGCAACAATGATTACTACTGCATTTAACCATTTTTAAAATAACTTGTATACAGTATGTTTGACTAATGCTTCAGTTTCAAAGCTTGAAGTCTTTACTATTGGACTTATCATCTGAGGTACAGTAAGGGACATTTTATCAAAATACTGTATGAAACTAAACCAGAGTCACCTCATGTTTCCTTATACTCAGAGAACACTTATGTATTTGGCCTACAATTAATAAACCAACAACATCAATAAAATCTCCATGTTAATTTCTCCCATATAAGTATTTAAATAGTATATGATATTTGAATTGTTTATATTTGCGAAAGTCATCTTCCCCTTGCTAAGGAAGACTTCAAACTAATTTAAATGACTGTCGCGATAATCTTTGGCACCCAAAATATGACTATTTTCTCTCAATAGGGCCTCTGTTCCTTTTTTATTTAAGGATCCATTATGCATTTCTTTTATATGTGTTTGATGTGATTTTAGCTTAGGTTTGTCTACAATCATGTGTATGTTTTCTTAAAGATATATATTTTCAAAGATTGTAACTGCACATACAATTAAAAAAAGAAAAAATGATAACATTAAAAAATGTAGGGAGTTACAAATGTAATCTAAATTGTTGAGGCATGTGTTAATCACAGTGTGTTTTTCCATCTGTAATCTGATTGAGCCCCATAAATACAAATAATGGAGGAACTGTAGCTCATGCTACTGTAAAATGTAAGACGGGACCCTGTGATTATGGTCAGTCAGACATGATGTGATCTTAGTTTGAAGTATATTTGAAAAAGGGAAGAAGGTGATTTTGAGTTCATTTATCATACAGGAAGGAGGTTCTGCTCATCAGGAAGAAAATATCTCACTATTTAAAAGGTAGCGACCATAGAAACTACTAAAGCACAAGGGTGTCACTTTGGGTTGCCCAGTCAACCTGATATTGGATTTGATATTGGATTACAATAGGTAAGCTTGAAACCTTGGAAGAGGACACACCCTCATGCTAATGATCTTGACTGAATTCATCAACAGAAATGGAATTATTCATGCTTTACTCATACTGCTAACATGTTATATACTGCTCACATATATAATCCCAATACAAATTTACTTCCACATCAGAACAATGGATCAGAGAATAAACTTTGAATTATACTCAACTCGTTAGGTTCAGCAATTTAAAATTCAAAGGAGCTACCTTACTAAACGCAAACAAATTATCAGCTTTTGTAGCCTGTGACTGGATGGATGCTCAATGTTCACTGTGAACCATTTTTACTGGGTTACCACTAATCTAGCATTGTTCTAGGTTTTAGGCATATACCAGACAAATACAATATTGTATTGTATTTGCTTTGCAGTGACATATTTTAATAGCTTTATTGCTCCAGGAAAAAAGAAATTCAATGTCGGTTACGAAACCTTGTAACGGACCAATATTAGAGTTTTTCATAAAGCAAATTATAGCGTATGGAAATTTAAAAAAAAAAACATTGGTTTCTTCTGTATGTGTACTGTGGTAACCCAATTAGAAGGAAATATATACAGTATATCCTAAAGTGATAGGTAGGTGTGAAGATAAACTCTGTAGGGAGTGACTGTTCACATTTTATCCAGATGTGAAATATGTTATATTTATCATCTGGACAAAAGGTCAACTATGACTCAGACAGTTTCACAAGGACTTCAACAGCTTCCACCCCTCTAATACATTAAGCTATACATTATAGCTATACATTAAGATTTAATAACATTTTAGGTTTGACATGTTAAATATGTGAACATCGTAAATGGTTTACAAACTTTTTCCTGCCACTGTACATCATCATTTTGCAATGTATTAAAGGAACAACGCCACCCTGCTTGTCAAATTGACAGATAAATGGTATGAACCATGTACTGTAGGTCCCAAGGGACCGGTTAATGCAACACAATTTGACAAAGAAATCTTACCAGATAAATCTACACGTAATGTACAACCCCATTCTCACACAACTGAAAGGTATCATCAAAGATCTACAACCCATGCTCCTTTGAAAATTATCTTTCCAAAACCACTAATGATACCGTACAAGCAGCCTACAAACCTCATTAACATGCTTATCTATCCAACAGGGTACACAGCACTGCGATAAAAGGAAATACAAAACATGCAAACATACTGTATGTACAGAGAACCACATCTCCATGGCTCAGAAGAAAAACATCAATGTACAAGTATGATTCACCTGCGAATTGAGCCATTTTATAAAATATAGTGTATCCCTGGTAAGAAATAGAGCTATATGTCTATCCTCCTACTGGTATAAGCCCTGCTAAGGGCAGGCTTCCAGTAGTTAACATGGGTTTCCCCCACATCAAGCCCTGCTCTGAGTGGTGGAGGTAGGCCACCTGACTCTGTGTCTAAGGCAAGAGACACAGGGGAGGGGTCTGCTGACATAATGAAGGGAAGGGCTGTCTCAATTTAGTTGCCTGTTCCTGTCAGTGACAAGTAGTTCTGTCCTGGGTTCAGTCCTGAGCAGTTATAGTGTGTGAGCTAGCTAGGTGCCTGAGGAGTAGGGCCTAGTTAGCTATAGGTGGACCAGTGCCTCTCACCCTGCCTATGGGGTGAGGGAAGAGCTAGCCCCACCCTGAGCGTCCGCGGCTTGGGGTCGTGGCAGGGACACAGAGAGTACCCAGAGACCTGGTCCTGTCCTCCCCCACACCATCGCGGGAGACTCAGGCCCTCCTGTTGCCAGCAGGTATGCACCACACCAAGACATGTAGCCAGACCTTAGTACACCCTAGGGGGTCCGATCTGCGACCGGGGGGGGGGGGCTGAGGGCTACAATAGAAATTAACCAATATAAACTACTGTATCTTGGAGAAACCAAAGGCTATTCAGACTAGGATGAATCACCACAGATTCACCATATCAATACAAGAACTTTTGTGGGACAACACTTTTCGCAAGCAGGACACTCACTTTTGGATAAAATTGTATTAATTCTTAGTCTACAGATGCAGCGGCCGTTATTCGAATAAATCACAGTGTCGTTTTCGTGTGCGCTGCTGTACTCCACACGGCATTAACACGGCCAATCGCCCAGGCACACGTGTTTATCGCAGTTGCTTTGTTTGAATTTCATGGATTCTGTTTCTTTGAGTGCAATGAAATTAATGAATTGTAATGTGTACAGTACTGTACTACTGTGCTACTGTGTCAATTTCAGTGTTTAACACTGTTTAACACTAAAATGTCATTTTCTGCACTCTTGTCTTAAGGTGGGAAGGGGCGGTACGGTTGGAAGGAATCCCACGCCATGACATGGGCATTCCGAGGTATACAACGCGTGAAGTGTTCGCATAACGGCCGCTGCATCTGTAGGTCCCCAGTGCCTGCTGCAGAGCGCGCTATGGCATGTGCTGCAGGTTCAAGAATCGCCCCTCAATGGGGCCCGCCCACTAGCTGCCTTCCCGCACAATTTGCAGCTGTGATGCATGAAAAGATTTTCAGAAGACAAGAAAATGGTGTTTACAACTAGCGAAAGCGTCACGTGGGCCGTGATAACCAATGATAGGGCAGATCATAGAGTAGGAAATAACAGCCAATTAGAGCACAGAAGAAGATGTTTTGCCCTGGCCATGCCCCCTCTATGCACGTCCCATCACAGAAATTAATTGAGTGGCGAGACCGCAGATCGCAGCTTTTACACGTGCATGCGCCGCCTCCTCACCAGGCGCGTGTGCAACAGTGAGTACCAGTGCCGTAGCCTTAAAGGAAAATGTTAAGATACACAGCCCATTTAAATAAGATCAATACAATTGGAAATATCACTCAAGTTACAGTATTATGTTCAAAGTCTCTATAAAGTACTTCTATACCCCATGAGGAAGGTATAGCTTACAGTACATACAAAATGCATTATTGGAACAAGCTCATTATCAGGGTTTATGGCTTTCCTATTGAACATTTGATATTTGTCCTACAGTATGTAAAAAGTATTTTCGCTTTGATGACCAGTTTTAACTGAAGAAACAAGGTACTGCTATGAGGGCCAATATGGCCCCTACATATGCAAATATTTTTCTGCATAGATATTTTATGCAGAATCAAAAATAGAAAGGACAAATCACAAATTACTACAGATTTGTGGACGACATATTTTTGTGGCATGGAAGTATTGAGGATATATTATATAGGTTAGATGAAGCTAATAAAAAACACGAGACTGATCTTTACGTTAGAATATGATAAATGCCATTTACAATTTTTGGATGTCCAGTTGGAGAAAGAAGGACAAAGGAAACTCACAGATACTTATTATAAAAAAACTGATAACAATAATAGTTGTCACCCTTTTGGCCCAATGAAAGGTATACAATATAGCCAAATGATGACATACTGTCTTCAATTTTAATGAAGATTTTCTAGTTTACGTTTATTAACTTTATTCTCTGCATCCCTTAATATGTTATCTGAATAACCTCTTCCTTTAAATTTCCATGTAATTTATTCTAGTCTAAGAGATACAGAGAATAAAGTTAGAAAACATAAACTAGAAAATCTTCTAGTTCCTAAGATACTTTGTAAATAAGAAGAGAACATACTTTTTGTTTCTATGTATAATGTACATTCAGGAGCTATTAAAAAACATTGGCCGAGTTTACAGAATGATCCTGTGTATGGTAAGATATTTAAATGTAATCCTCTGTTCTCTTTCAGACATGCAAAAAGTATGTATGTATGTACATATGTACATATGTACATATGTACTATATGTAAAATCTGTACTGGCTCTTTTTGCACTTGCTCTTGCTCTTTTTTCTTCTAAGCATTGGCGCATAAAATAATATATTTCTGTATTTCAATGGATTTAAATTCATTGACAGCACAAAGAATATACTGTATATATGTACTTACAGTAATAAGCATGGTTTAAAAAAAAAACAAGTCTGAATTCTGTCATATACCAGTTAGTTTATTTGTTTTTTTCACCTAAATCCTCTGCGGGGGGTATTCTATGTAAACAACCACAATTGTCTGTCTAAGTTGAATTTCTTTTGGAATAATTCTGGTTCCAACATGTTGTCTGGGACAACTGAGTTTCAAATCACAAATTTTAGATTTACATTCCAGCAGCACACACACAGAGCAAAGCTCACATCTTTTCCATACAATAGTTGTTTAAATTGTTGTGTAATCTGTGAGCTTTAGCAAGAACATATAATTCCTGCAGTATCAATCCTTTTACTTACGAATTGCCTTTCTATCGCTTCAGGTAATTCTTTTGATATTCATCTTTTTAGCTCTTTTTTTTTTTTTTTTACTTTGGCCAACTTCCCCTAAGTATCAAACAGGCTCTTACTCTTAAGGCAAAATACTCAAGTGATATTGTGTTAGAGATCCAGCTGTGCTTAAACAATGTTCATGGTATAGCAAGATTTGTTTTTCATTTTAAGAGTTACACTACAGTACATGAAATGATTACATTAATACTTAGAATGCAAGTAAAGACCCAAATGTGCACACATAACGAACGAGGAAAACAAAAGAAACCAGAGAAAAGCAATCTGGAAGAATTAATGTATAATAAATGTACAATAAATAATATTATCCCTCTCACTGTATGTAGCTAGCCAAATATCAGTTTATGCAAAAAAAAATTGGCAATACCAAATGTAGCATAGAGAGGATGAATCTTTGGGGGTGGGGCAACTCTACAACTAGATCAAGACTTGCATGAAGGCATATATGTTATAACTCAAGCTTTTCAGAGCCATTGCTGTCCAAAATCAATCATCACAAAACTATTTAAAAAAAAACACACACAATGAATAAATATAATCAAGTAAACTAAAATAATCCTCTCAAAAGTCTAACAAAAATCTACATGCAACGGGTATTCCCCCACCCAATCGCATATAGAGTGTATGTGAGGGGGAACCTATATGTTACCAGGTGTGGTGCGCTATACCCGTCAGGCCCACAGGAGGTCTGAGCCTCCGCTAGTGAGAGCCTGGGGTGAATCTCTGGAATGTTTCTTGTCAGCGCCTCCACCTATGTGAGATTCTAGGAGTGTAGAGTAGCCCTCACATAGGAACATCCATAAAGTAACCAGCCCACACCAAAGGTTATGGCTAAAAGGGTTTACTATATGGCAAATAACACAACATAACATACTTCAACAATATGACATTGACAGTGTCCCTCTATAACACTAATAGGCACAACTACCCGGTCACCACGCAGGGCTTTGTACCCCACACGTTATATCAATAGTCCCAAATGTCCCATAATACCCCAAATGAGTGACTGTTGGTAAAGTTGGTGCACTTATAGATACCTGCCCGGGCACACGTCCGTGCCCGGGTGTAAAGCTCTTCAAAATCATCCTCCGCGTGAAGTGTCTCCCTCGTGGAGCGTCGCACCCACAGAATGTCTCTTGTAGTAGAGCCTGTCTGAGCCCAGACGCAGGCCGCGATCACTGCGTGCAACTGGCACCGGTGATGTCACATAGAACTGGGTACTATAAAAAGCAAACCCCCCCCTTGCACTGAAAGGGGCCTTTCCTGAAACTGCCAACTAATTGCTGTGGCTGCACTGCAAGCCACACTGTCTTTTCTTGTCAGAGCACACAGCACTGCAGCTGTGTCAGTGACAAGACTCAGACTCAGATTCAGATGAGGGCAGGGTCCCTACATAAGAGGTCTTCCCTATGAACTTACCCACTAACCTAGTGGGGAGTGGGGCCTACCTGGGCCTGGGGTTTCTCTGGCCTAGTACAGCAGAGCCCTGCTCTGTTTACACTACCTTCCTCAATCTCTTCCTGGATCCAACTGACAAAACCCTGTCTGCACACAACATTGTTGCAACTTTGCAGCATGAGAAGCTGCCAGCTCCATTGGCTTCAATGCTGCCTGTGACCAGGGTGAAAGTGCAGTCCCCAGAGGCTGCTGGGAATTGTAGTTCTTGGTACAGCTCTTTCCTATGGGGACCGCGTGCGCGATCTTTACTGCGCATGTCTGAAGCTGTAATGGCCGCCGCTACTCTTAACTGAGCATGCGCAACTTCCAAGAGCTCTTGCACACATGTAATGGCCACCTCTATGCTTGCCAACCTCTGTGCATTGCACGGCACAGGCACGAACTCCCGCGCCAACCTCAACATGGCCACCGCGATTGCTCTGCTTACGCGCAAGCCTCCGCACATGCGCGAACACATTAAACAGGGTGGCGTCCTGCCGCAGCTGCCACCGGGAGCCCCCGGGAATGCGCTCACCCCCGCAGCAGCATACACGCAAGGGGGAAAGAAACCTGCAGACAGGGGGACAAGAGGGACCCTGGCTACATACATATAAGTTTTACCTAGGAGCTTACAATCTAAAAGATGGATTGGAGGCCTTGAGGAATAGTGTGTGGTGGGCAGGAGTGAAGGGGAAGTTGCTAAGCATAGGTTTAGCCATGAACTTCTGGTTTCTGAGTATAGAATTCAAGGATGAAAGAAGTCAGTATAGTGTTGGATAGGGCTCCTTAACAAAGTGTATTTTATGGAACTGTATGGAATGTATGTATGGTGGTGAAGATTTGCTCTTTAGATGGGTGCAAATAAATGTTCCACCTTTCAATATACATCAAATAGTCCACGGTCCGGTTCTTTTCTTAATTTATTGAGAGAAAATAGAAAACATCTTTCACTGCATCATTTTAGTCGGTTACATCATTCAGGCATATAGAATTTAGTTATAGAGTGGAGAATTTTCAGCTTCGTTGTTCTTAGCGTGGTGGTGTTAAATGATTCTGAATTCTTTAAATCCAAATGTAATCTTTACACATTTTCCTTAACCAGTCTACACATAGCAATACCTGTTTTTCTCAGAGGCAGTGAAAATGTTCTTAGTCAATCATTGGAACACTGTTTCTTCATTTAGCAATATTTACCCTGATTCAGAAAACCCTCTTTGTTCTATCACTAAGTAACTATAGTTAATCCTATGTTCCTAATCTTTTAAGACCCATCTCTACTGTTTTGTCTTTTTACTACTAACTATCGATTTAACTAACCTTTTATTCCAAACTCTTGCAACTCAGTAGATAAACATTTCTACACCTGCCTGCCTAACATCTTATCTTTGTAGAGGCAACTTATTTTCCAATATAATTTTTAACTTAATACTAAATTACTTATTATAACTAGTTACATGCTGTATATATATATATATATATATATATATATATATATATATATATATATATATATATATATATATATATATATATATATATATATATATATATATAAAAATAAAAATAAAGACAACATAGCATCTTTATTATTTAGGTCTGAAATCATCCTTATTCAGGTGGGAGTGAGGGAGTGAGTCTGATCATGCGTGGCAAGAATTGTAGAATTGGGATGCAGCAATAGAGAAATTGTAGATAGAAATGTGCAAAACTTTCCTAAATGTATCAGCAAACCTTTTAACAGCTTTTTCAAATAATTCGAATTTCAGACGTACCGGTTCACAGGAGTTTTAAGGACTAACAATATCTCAGAAATTACACATTTCCACCATCAATTCTCTGTTTTGTCAATAAACCACAGTTCAGTCACAATTCACAAGTTATTAGCCAAGCATTTAAATTTTGTTTACTGATGCTAACTCCTATCAAGACCCTAAAAGAGGGCTTTAAGAGGGGGAAATGGTGTAAAGTTCCCAGTGACTTGTATACACTGCTTTATACAACACATGGAGATACCTTTGTACACAATTGAGATACACCAGAGATCGGGGAAATATGCTACATTAGTACACTGTAGCCAAGGTAGTTGCACTCACTTGGGCATTATGGTACAGTAGAATATTCTGGGATTTTCTACGTTATCACTGCCATTGAATTAATTCTACGTTTTGAGCAGGAGCAATATCCCAGACTACATCTGTACTTGCATATTCACATTAGGTTATTTCTCAGGTGTGTTTTGAAGTATGTTCTGAGGTGTGTTCACAGGTATCTATTTCCCTCTTGTCTTAGAGGCTATTCTCAGTAGTGCACATATGTAAATGATACGTATGTGCTCCCAAAATGTATCACAATTGGCAGTCAAGTTTTTCTTGGCATAAAAGACAAAAGATAACGAGTGTATCTAGAGAGTTACACAGAAAGAATCCCTTTGTAGACGCACCGCAGACCTTTATAAAGCGAGCGAGGTTCCTATCTATAGCTATCAGCATAAAAGACAAATGCAAGTATGAACATCCAAACCAAAATATAGATTGACCAGCTCCAAAAAGAGAAAAAAATATTAAATGACTAGATCAAAATATATAACAAAAGTGCAAGATAGACAAGAGCGCCAACAGGTCCCCCCAAAAAAAGGCAAACTGAAAAGTCTGTTTGTATGTCCTTACATCATCATATAAATATATTTTGATACTTATCTTTTGAGTGCTTTGGACTGTTGTTCAGTTTTCATATGTACTGTATGAACATGACATAAACCATACAAAGGATAAGAAATATTATAGGCTAAAGCTGGTAAATTCCGGGTATTATTGAATTCCCTGCTCTCTGATTGATAATAATTCCAGGCATTATCCATTCAGTAATGGCATGGAATTTTTGGCACCCTGCCAAGTTTTTCAGCCAATCGGCTTTAAGTTCTCATCCACATCAAGTGAAAGTAGCTCTCATTTAGGGGAGCTGATTGGACAGGAGGTAGCAGCAAGGCACTGACTCCACCCTCACCCTGCCTGCAGTGAGCTTCGAACAGGAGAACACTGGGGAGAAAGGTGTGTGTGTCTGCTGAGTGTTTTGTGGGTCTAGAGGGGACAGCAGAGTGTTTTGTTGTGTGTGTCTTATTGGTGTGTGTTTTGTGGGTGTAGGGGGGAAGCAGTCAGTTTTGTTGATGTGTGGGTGTGTGTGTGTGTGTCTGCAGGGTGTGTTTTGTGGGTGTAGAGGGGGGCTGCAGTCTTTGTGTTTTGTGGGTGTAGGCGGGGTGCAGAGTGTTTTGTTGGTGTGTGTCTGCTGTGTGTGGGTTTACAGGGGGCTGCAATGAGTGTAGGGGGGGCTGCTGGTGTGTGTTTTGTGGATGTAGAGGGGACAGCAGTCTGTTTTGTGTGTGTGTGTGTGTGTCTTCAGTCGGTGTAAAGTGTGCAGGAGGGCTGCAGAGTGTGTTTTCGTATGTGTGTCTGTGCCTGCCGTTTTGTGGGTTTACAGGGGGCTGCAGTGTGTGTTGGTGGGTATTAAGGGTGTCTGCTCTGTGTGTGTATTTTGTGACTGTAGAGGGTGGAGGAGGGCTGCAAAGTGTTTTGTGGGTGTAGAGGGAGGACTGCAGTGTGTGTAGGGGAGCTGTAGTGTGTTTGTGTATATAGAGGGGGGTTGCAGAGTGTGTGTGTGTCTGTGTATATAGGGGACTGTGTGTACTGTATGTACAATTTCCTTTTAATAAACACGTGCAATAAAAGAATGTAGACGATCATGCTGATAAAAATCAATATGACTAAAAAAGTGGCTACAAAAATGTCAATCTTGTTTATGAAAAATTAAAAATAAGCCTACATTTAACCTATACAGCCATGGCTGGTCCAGCTACCTTTCTGCCCTCCAGTCATTTAAGTTCTGATAGCTACAGACAGTGACAGGCTATCCTATGGTGTTTACTCCCCCCTCACACAGCCTTCCTTAGTGGCAGGAGAGGTGGTGGCACTGGGTCTGTATTGCTGCCAATCATGGTGCAGACCCGGTGCCCTCCCCTTTTGCATTAGGGAGTATGCCTTCCAAATTATTAGTCAGCCCAGCTCTTCCCCCTTGGAGTTTAGTCAGTTCTGTGCCTTCCCAGATGGGGAAGGGAGAGGAGCTCAGCCCCTCCTGGGGCTGAGTAAAACAAGATCTGTGCATAACAAATGGCCTCAACTTTAACTGCTGGCTAGCACAATCCAAGGGACTGAAACCCATTCTCCACTATATGCAACACTGTTATACCATCTTCAGTGGCTGCATCAAATAAAGACCCCTTTTATATACTTCTGGCTAAGTTGCAGTCTATTGGACAGAAGCATAGGAGAAAAGAACGGTCATGATAGGGACTGCCTGCAGCTCTGCTGTAGCCTGCTATGACTGGAGGCGATGTCACCGAATGAAAAGAACTTGAGGATCACCTAAAGCCTTTCCTGTTCCCCATGACATCGCAGAAGCTTATCTCTCCTGGACCCAAACAGGTAACCAGCACCACACCTACCTGTAGCCTAGACATTAATCTCCCAGAACAGGGGGAGGGGTGAGCAGTGCTACACCTATAATAGTAATAATCCCCTCAGAACAGGGCATTATTGGCCAGTAATGCCCTGTTCTTCAGGGATTAATACTTAAATAATAAACTTTGTTCAAGAGAAATGTGTTTGAAATATTAAGTGTCACGCATGTTCAAATGGATCATGATTTTAAACACAAAAGAATAGGAAGGCTCAAGGGGCAAGATACTAACATTATACGAGTTAAACTTCTCTAGGCTTCTGAGAGTTGAAACATTCTGTACCTGATATTTGAAGTTTCCTTCCTCTTTTGATCTAGTATTTGAGAGGAGCTCGGAAGAGTTCCATCTGTTTTGTTTAACAGATGTCATGTAAAATGTATTTTGATCATGTGCATGTTGTTTTCACTCTGCTCTAATTTTTACATTATGATCGATAACTCTGATTAGTCATAACTAGGTGTTTTTGCACCAAAGGCAAATTCCTACAACTGTGCACCCTTAGCCCCACACACACAGCATACCACACTTACAGACACTAAGGCCGAGTCCATAGAAGGACAGGCCGTGCTGAGGTGTGCGGACGCTCAGCGCTGCGCCCCTGCATCCTCAATGAGGATGCCTTGAGAGGGGGCTTGCGCGAGCGTCCGCTGGCGTGCTCAGGCTTTGGAGTTTTCAGCCGAGCACCAAGCTGTTTTTCAGCGCGCTGTCGGCTGAAAACCTCCAATGAGAGCGGGGCTGCGTCAACGTCACGGCGCCATGACGTCGGCGCCGTGATGTTGACATCAGTGCGTCGCGGGCGATTGGCCCATCGACGTCACTGCCCCGCCTCCCTCAGTCTCCCCCCACCTCCGATCGCGGACGCTGACTCGCCTGTATGTGCATGGAATCGCACAGCTTCTGCAGGCGAGCCTCAGCGTCAGCGCGGTGAAGCACGGCTCCCCCCCTCTATGGCCCGGGCCTAACACACAGCATACTGAAACACAGCATACTGACACACACACACATACACACACACACACACTATAATTACACACACCACACAGCATACTTTCAGACACTGACATACAGCATACTGACAGATAGCATACTTACACACACTGACACACTGCATACTTACACACACTGACACACTGACACACTGCATACTTACACACACTGACAGCATACTTACACATAGCACACAGACACTACTCCCCCTCCGACTGATTTCACAGAGAAAAGGGACAGGCAGAGTCCTGCAGTTCTCTGCCTCACTCCCACCCTCAGCCTCCACCACCCGCTCTCTGCTCCCTCCACCCCTCTCCCTCTCCACTGACCAGCTGCTGCTGTAACCGGCTGCAGCGCTAAATGACAGGTTAATCAACAAAGGGCTGCAATGCTGGCAAACGGGGGAATTGCTGCCCCCCCCACGCACCCATCATGCTTTACTGCTCGCCCAACCCTCCCACTTCTGTCACTGACTGGTTGTCATAGTAGTATTTGGATCAATGCATCACATAGTGAAGTAGACGCACCAAAATAGTCAAAAAGATATACTATAAAAAAAAAAAAAAAAACATTTGTATTTAATGGATAAAAATGGATAATTAAAAAAGGATTGCATTAGAAAGTAAGATCAACCCTAAAAAATTATTTAATTACCTTAATAACAAAAAAATGAGAAAAGAAAATATAGGACCCTTTCAGTGTTAGATGGGCAGGCATATTATTGGAGATAAGGAAAACGCAGAGGTATTAAACAATCAATTTCAATTATAGTGTCTCAGGAGGAAGCCTACCCGCTTTTGGCAGGAGCACGCTGAAAGTTTATGAGGATCCATGCAACAAGGTAGTGAGTAAAAAAAACATAAAATATCAACCATTTGTCTACCACCATGCTATTACATATGTTGCAGAGTTAATAGTTTTTTGCCTTAAAGATAGGGCTTAGGACTTCCGGTGGTGACGTCACCACACATGCAAGCTTAAACCGGAGCTCCCGATTCCCCCCCACTAAAAGGTGCCAGAACGAGCAGAAAAACCACCTCGAAGTACAAAAAAAAGTGAAGACAGCAAGAGTAAAGGGCAAGGATGTCCAAACAACAACAAAAAAAAGGGCCGATGCATAGCATCTCCGCATATTTCACCCCTACGAAGCGCCCGGGAGACAAGGAGGAGCTGAGCCAAGATGGCGCCGATACTAACGTGGCAAGCGCTCCCGCCTGTGAGCAGCACCTCCCGGAACACATCACTGCCAGCCACCTTATCACTAAGGATTTCTTGGAGGGATACATGTCACAAATGTTCTCCAAGCTCAGGAAAGACGTTAATGAAGATTTCAACAGTGCCATTAATAAAATAAAACAGGACATGTCCGAAAACACGCAAAGAACAGAGTCCCTGGAGGGTAGGGTGGAGGAAGTGGAAGCGGTACAGTCCTCAGGGGAAGATGAGATCAACCGTCTAAACCACGAGATTGCGTTGCTGAAAGATGGGCTGGAAGACCAGGAAAACCAGGACCGGCGTCAGAACTTAAGGTTCCGGAATATCCCTGAAACTACCCACAGAAGCCCTCACGCCCTACCTACAAGAGCTCTTCCAGCACTTGGTCCCAGAACTAAAAAAAGAAAATATGGAGCTGGATCGCGCCCACAGAGCCCTCGGTCCGAGGCGAGAGGATCCAAAGAGGCGCAGGGACGTCATCACCCGCTTCCACTCATACACCACCAAGGAGAAAATCATCTCCAAAAGCAGAGGGATGAACCAAATCCCATTTCAAGGCGCGCAGAACCAAATATTTAATGATCTCTCAAGAACAACTATCCTCCGAAGGCAGGAACTGAAGCTGCTGACCCAGCACCTGCAAAGCCACAATGTGCGCTATAGATGGGGCTTCCAATTCAAACTTAGCGTTCTCGCTAAGGGCAAGCTCCACTCTATCTCCCGCATTGAAGATGCACCTGGCTTCCTGCGGCTCCTGGACCTCCCAGCCATCCAGAGACGAGGTCGAGAGGAAGAAGAAGAAGATACTAACCTGCGTCGACACCAGCGTGGATCATCGGAACACCTGGCCCAGCAGAGGATGTCCAAGGCGCCGTCAGGACCCTAAAGAGGAAGACACCACAGGAAAAGAAAGGCCGTGCTGCCCCCAGACCAGCTGAGATGACATCGCCCCAACGAACTGAGCAGCAATATTCCCCTCCTTGCTTAATCCCACCCCGCCTCACCTTATACAGTTTCCCGGCACCAGAGGAGAAGATCCCCCCCCTCCCTTCCTCCACCACCCCACCCAGAACCTATACACACCCGCCCAACCTACACAAGGCCTTGACCTTCCCCCCCCATCACCTTCCCCCCCTACACCCCCCCCTCCAACACCCTCCCCCTCCCCACCACCCTCCCCATCAACACCGCCACCCTGCCCCCCCCTCACCCACAAGAGCCCTTACCAGAGGAAAGCTCTCGCCCCAGAGAGCCCCACCAGCCTTCCCTGGCCCCGTCCGCCCCCCCCATCCCCCTACCTCCCACGAGAACAAAAGGCAAGAAACCCCCCCCCTGCTCCCCACCTACCCGAGAAAAAGCCTGGAGGAACGGAGCGGACAGGGGGCCGGGCGGAGCTCATCCAGGGACCCAGCGACAGCCGGGTAACGTAAAAAAAATATATATATATATATATAAATAATAACAAAATAAAAACTGGGCCCCAAACGCCCTAGGGGGGCGCTGCTAAATAAACCGCGACTATCCCACGGGGCTTAAACGGGACACAAGCTAAAGCGCCTCAAATGCCCTCCGCTTGCGAACCCGCCCCCCTCCCTCCCCCCCCACCTTGATTCCTCAGACCCCACTTAGCAGCCCTCAGGGCCCCTCTCCACCCCCAGCCCACTCCCCCCCCTCTCCCCTTCCCCTGCCAGCTGACGCTTCCGCGCACCCCCCCCCCTCCTCCCCAATGATGGGGACCCAGCAACTCACACAATATCAGCCGGGGAAATGCCTCAGATCCCCTCACCCACACCCCCCCCCCTTCCCCACCCAGCACCGACCCACATTCCTATCATTCACAAAGAGCAGAAAGCAACCCAAAGATGCCTCTCCTAACTGCCCCTCCCCCCCCTCCCCCTGACCTGATCAATCCCTTCCCTCTCCCCCCATGAGAACCCACAGAGGCCGGAGAATCTACGGACCCCCGGCTCACCTTGAGGATGTGAGCAGATGTCCAGCCGTGTAAAGCTGAGAGGAGAACAAACAGCACCCAGCCTCAGCCGTTGAGTCTGACAGGTACAGTAAAAACAGAACGAACAATCTGTACCAGACTTGTCCACGAGAGGGCGCTGCCCCACTAGCTAGAAAGGCTTTGAGTCTCTAAAGAAAGAGCCAGTCAGCCATAATTAGGTTTAAGATACCCTTCCATAGATGTCCCCCCCCTCCTATACCCCTCCCCCCCGCCCCCTCCCCCCCCACCCTTCCTTCCCCCCCCTCTCTTTCCCCCCCCCCCCACTTCTCTCTCCCCCCTCTCTCCCCCAGGCCAGAGCCGCTCACAGAGCCCCCTCCCCCCATCCCCTTCTCTCTCCCCTCCCCCCCCACGAGATATGAGTCCTACCCCTTTTACTCACTCTGACGCATAGCCATAATCAAGTCTGCTGCTCACCCACCCCTTTAGTCACTCTTCCCCCTCCCTCCCTCCCTCCCTCCGCCTTCCCTTCTGCCCCCCCTCCCTCCGCTCTCCCTCCCCACTCCCTCCCCACTCCCCCCACACACATATGAACCATTGCATATGATAAGACATAGCTATATAGTGCCCCAGGTTGGACAAAAGTTGAAGAAATATTATATATGTTTTACAGTGTGAATGGGATAGGTACAGATATATGCAAGGTATAAGGCCAAACCAACAAGACCCCTCCCCTCTCCCCCTACACCCCCACCCCTCCCCCTCCCCCCCTCCACATCTACCCCCTACCCATAAGTTAAGATACCTGAAACAAAAAATGATAATATGTATAGTTCATTAGGAAATATCCTATAAAGGTGTTCTTCTCCTCTTTTATTACTTGCAGGTTATAAAACAATCAAAATGTAATGTTGAAAATGTACCAAAGATGTGTATCCCCCCCGTACGACACCTCTCCCCCCTTCCACCTCCCTCCCTCTCCCCTGCCCTCCCCTCCCTCCCTCTCCTCTCCCTAAAATAAATGCTCTACTAATCACAGTAAGCACACAAGCCCAACCAGGCTCTGCCCGCAAGGAGCCCAAAAGAAAGGAGAGCCAAAAGGCATCTCCCCCACTGCAAAAGGTTTCCCCAAGACAAGCATAAGCCCCATATATACCTAGAATCAGAGAAACGATTCCCGCCACTCAATTGTTAGGAGTGGTTATTTCCCCCCACAGCAAGGAGGGTCTCGGGCCCAACACCCTGCTCCGCAACAGGCTCATGGTCCCGGAAGTCCCCTTAGGGACATCTCGCCCCACCACCTTTTTCACCCAAGTGTCAAAGGTTATCTTTCTTAGGCCTTCCAAAGGCCCACCCAGTTTTTCCCTCCCTTATGTGTTCACCCCCCCCCCTCCTTACCCCGTCCACCACGCGAGTGCCCCCTCCGCGCCCCTTTCTACCGGGGGCCCGGGTCTGGGTGCCGCTCCCCAGTTTCGAGCTCCTGACATGGGAAGAATGGGAGCTTCGGGGCCTAGTGCTCCGAAAACGCCACCAGAAACATAATGTCATCCATCAAATTAATTTCAATTAAGGCCTTTAACGTTAACTCAGCAAAAAAGAGGAAACTAGTTCTCACAGACCTTAAAAGATCTAAAGGTGATATAGTCCTAATGCAGGAAACCCACTTTAACACACAGACGCCCCCTAACACATTTAAAAGTGTATTCCCCCAGGCATATTTCGCCTCCTCCCCTAGCAAAAAAAGAGGAGTAGCCATCCTCATCAGGACTGGAGTCCCATTTGTTTTGACAAAATCACACGCGGACCCTGAAGGGCGCTTTCTGACACTCCAGGGCACTTTAACAGGATCACCGATCACAATAGTCAATGTATATGCCCCCAATGACAACCAAATTTCCTTCCTAAACAATCTCTTAGAATCACTAGAACAACAATCCCTACCCTCTTTGATCATTGGAGGAGACTTTAATATGGTGGCCTCACATATAAAAGACAAATCCGGTCCCAGCCACACAAGCCCATCCCACACTCCCTCCACGAGCACATCCCAAGCCCAAAAAAAAGCCAAGAAATTCCGAGATATCATAGAGAACTACTCACTAGTCGATATATGGAGTGCCCAGCACCAGGGGCAAAGGGACTATACTTTCTTCTCCACCCCTCATCAGTCCTATTCGAGGATCGGTTATTTTCTGGGCACCAGTTACATCTTCCAGGCTTCCTCCCAGTCTAACATCGGCCCAATCACCTGGTCCGATCATGCACCGATTGACCTTACCCTAACCTTACCCTTTGTCAAAAACTACCAATATAAGTGGAAGTTAAATGACTCTATGCTTAACTGCCCCGACACAGAGATATCAGTACGCCAAAAATTGATAACGTTCTTTCAAATCAATAGAGGCTCCGCCTCAACCCCAGCCATGCTCTGGGAGGCTCATAAAGCCACCATCAGAGGAGATCTAATTTCCATTGTCTCATACAAAAAAAAGCAAAAACTTAAACTCCAAAAGGAGCTCACAGAAAAGATCTCCCAGCTAGAACACCAACATAAAATCTCGGCGTCTAAAAAGACGCTGAAGCAACTAACCTTAGCCAGAGCTGCCCTTAAACATACCCAGCTTGAAGAAGTCGAGAAAGCCCTCCGATGGTCAAAACAAAAATACTTTGACAAGGGAAACAAAGCTGACAAGCTCCTGGCATCGAAACTAAGAGGCGCCAGAGTAAAGTCCCAGATAGCTAAAATCCAGACTGCTAAAGGACAGGTCACATATTCAGAGAAGGAGATAGCACAGGAATTTGCAAAGTTTTATTCAGACCTGTACAACCTCCATCCCTCAGGCCAGGACCCAGTTAGCATCAATAAAATTACCCAATACCTAGAGCAATGCAACCTTCCCACCTTTGCCCCGGAAGAGACAGAGAGTTTGAATAAACCTATAACCCAAGAGGAACTTTCCCAAGCTATAAAATCCCTTAAGACAGCAAAAACACCGGGCCCAGACGGCTTTTCCCCCTATCTTCTGGAAATGTATAACTACTTTCTACAGGGAGAACCGATACCCGCCTCCATCACAGCAGCAAATCTAGCGATCATTCACAAAGAGGGCAGAGACCCACTCCTTTGTGGAAATTATAGGCCCATCTCCCTGCTAAATACGATCTCAAAATCTGCAGTAAGATCCTGGCAAACAGGCTAAATCCAATTCTCCCTAGACTCATACATGTAGACCAAGTAGGATTTGTGTCTGGAAGACAGGCCTCCGACAACATCCGCAAAATAGTGGATATAATCGACCACGTGCAGTTCTCTGAGTCCAGGGCAATGATTCTGAGCCTAGACGCTGAAAAGGCGTTCGACAGAATCAAGTGGGCTTTCCTAGATCAGACCATGCTGAGGTTTGGATTTTCTGGCCCTTTTTAGAAGGGGTGAGAGCCCTCTATCAAAACCCAACAGTATATGTCAAATTATCAGGTGGTTTCTCAGACCCAATAAAAATTAGGAACGGGACCAGACAAGGCTGCCCACTCTCCCCCTATTATTTGCCCTAACCATAGAGCCCTTAGCAGCTACGATCAGAGAAGAACCCAATATAAAGGGTATCCAAATTGGAGATAGAGAACACAAAATCTCACTGTTTGCTGATGATGTAATTTTGACTGTCGCTGACCCCCACACGTCCCTCCCCAACCTCCAATGGCACCTGACCCAATTCGGTCTAGTATCTGACTACAAAGTAAACATGGACAAGTCTGAGGCCCTAAATTTCTCCCTCCCACCCCAGGACTGGAAACTCATTCAAGCCAACTATAAATACAGGTGGAGTTCCTCCCATATTAAATACCTAGGGGTCAAAATCACTCATTCTTACAATACCCTATACCAATACAACTAACCCCCTTATTTAGTCAGATTAAAAAATACCTAGAAATCTGGAAAAACCACCAAATTTCATGGTTTGGGAGAATGACGGCAGTAAAAATGAACGTCCTCCCAAGACTGTTGTATAATTTTCAAACCCTCCCAATCCCGGTCCCACAAACAGCTCTTAAAAACATGCAGTCTCTACTTCTCCAATTTATATGGAACGATAAAAGGCCCAGAGTCCCTCGGTCGGTGATGCTCTCGTCTAGAGCGAGAGGAGGTGTGGGGGTCCCCGACCTAGCAAAATACTACATCGCAGCACAGCTGAAGCAGGCTGTAGTTTGGAATTGCGACCCGGCCTTAGCTTCTTGGCTAGAGATAGAATCTCACTACGCCCGCCCCCTCTCCTTCCAGGTGGCAATGTGGTCTACTGGCAGCAGCGGGGCTAAGCCGCCAAGGTTTGCCCTGGGAGCAATGAGATGCACGTGGGAAATATGGCTTAAATGCAAAGGGAAGTATGGTCTGGTAGCATCCCCCTCACAGCTCACCCCCATCTTCGGGAACCCCAAATTCCCACCAGGGTGTTCCCCAAGTCAATTTGACCAATTTCAGAGTCACAAAATTAGGATGGTGGCCGATCTACTGCAGAAAGATGAGATCGCTACTTACCAGGCGCTTAGAGATAAATTCGAGATCCAGGGCCTCCACCTGTTTAAGTACTTGCAAGTTCGGCACTTTCTTTTGTCACTTTCCCCAACCTCCAAATTCCCCCAACTAACTAGATTCGAAACTTTGTGTGCCAAAAGCACTTACCAAAAAGGACTGATCTCCGAAATATACAAAGGACTGGAGTTCCCTTCCACTCCACCGAACCATACGGTACATGCAAAGATGGTCTGAGGAACTAGGCCTACCAATTGACCTGGAGGACTGGGAGGGGATATGGGAGCAGGCCCCTAAAACATCAATTTGCACAACAATAAAAGAAAACATATATAAAATCCTATTTCAGTGGTACCTGACTCCCGCTAGGCTGAGCCAGATCTACCCCGGTACAGTTGACCTGTGCTGGCGGGGATGTGGTCAAAAGGGGGACATGGCCCACATTTGGTGGTCATGTCCGGAGATTCAGAAGTACTGGACCATGATCCAGAAGCTCATACACGAAGTCTCGGGACTATCTCTACCTATGGACCCGCTGACCCTGGTGCTGAGCAAAACAATCGAGGACCTGCCCCCCCCCCAATGTCCAGACTAATTACAGCCATTTTGACGGCGGACAGATGCTCTATAGCAGCCGCATGGAAGCAGATTAAAGCCCCCTCGAGAACGACCGTTACTAGGAGAATTAATCAAGTTATGATTATGGAGAAATTAACAGCCATGCTCCAAAAGAAAATGCCCCAGTTTCTGAATACCTGGGATCCCTGGCTAGCAAATTAGATCCAATCGAGCTAGGTCGCGGTGGCGGGCGCGCCCCCCCCCCCCCCAGTTCTAGACTCCCCACCCCCCCTCCTTCCCCCCTGTATGTCTTCCACCCCCCCCCTCTCTCACCCCTCCCTCTATCCCCCCCACCAAAGGAAACGGAAACTGTTATTTGGTCACCTACAGATTGTAATAAGCATCAATGTCATGGGCTCATGACACCCCTGTATGTACTGTAATATCTGAATGTGTCCAATAAAAAAATTGTTATAAAAAGATAGGGCTTAGATAACCTGCAAGCTAAGTGGGAGTTTTTGAATATAAAAAGTGAACTCAATATGCTTATTGACATCGTGGGACATCTCCTCTAAAATTTTATTTGACTGCCTGGGATTCGTTTATAGCCTGAGACCTGTTTCTATATGCATGTCTATATGGAATTATCTTAGTGAAGAATCACTTGGGTTCCACTCCCACCTTCTCTCCATATTAATGAACAATTAGTAAACTGAGGAAGAAGTTCATAGGCAGCTTGAAAAAATTAAAGTATACAAGGCACCTGGCTCAGATGGCATACTGTATATCCAAGAGTTCTCAAGGAGTTAAGTTCAGTAATAGCCAAACCATTAAATTTAATATTCAAGGACTCCACAGGCTCAGTAGCACAGGATTAGCGTAAAGTAGATGTGGTGCCTATATTTAAAAAGGGAGCTAGATCACAACCGGGGAATTACAGACCTGTAAGCCTGACTTCAATAGTGGGGAAACTACTTGAAGGTTTAATACAGGATAATATTCAGGAATACCTAATGGAAAACAACATTATTAGTAATAGTCAGCATGGATTTATGAAGGATAGATCATCCAAACTAATCTAATTTGTTTCTTTGAGGAGGTACAGTAAGTAGAAATTTAGACCAGGGTAATGCAGTAGATGTGGTCTACTTAGATTTTGTTTATTAATGACCTTGAGGTTGGCATCGAGAGCAATGTCTCCATCTTTGCTGATGATACTAAAGTGTGTAAGGTAGTAGAATCAGAGCAGGATGTAATTTCTCTCCAGAAGGACTTGGAGAGACTGGAAACTTCGGCAGGTAAATGGCAGATGAGGTTTAATAGAGATAAATGTAAGGTTATGCATTTGGAAAGCAAGAATACTGTAAGTAGGCGACTTATAAATTAAATGGAGATAAATTTGGGGAATCCTTAAAGGAGAAGGATTTATGAGTGCTTGTAGACAGCAGACTTAGCAATAGTACCCAAAGGCATGCAGTAGCTGCAAAGGCAAACAAGATCTTATCTTGCATCAAACGGGCAATGGATGGAAGGGAAGTAAACATAATTATGCCCCTTTACAAAGCACTAGTAAGACAACACCTTGAATATGGAGTACAATGTTGGGCAATAATCCTAAGAAAATACCTTATGGAACTATAGAGAGTGCAGAGAAGAGCCCCCAAATTAATAAAGGGGATGGACAATCTAACTTATGAGGAGAGGCTAGCTAAATTAGATTTATTTACATAAGAAAAGAGGCGTCTAAGAGGGGATATGAAAACTATATACAAATATATTCAGTGACAGTACAGGGAGCTTTCAAAAGAAGTATTCATACAAAGGACGCGGGGGCATCCCTTAAGGTTGGAGGAAAGGAGATTTCACCAACAACAAAGGAAAGGATTCTTTACAGTAAGGGCAGTTAAAATGTGGAATTCGTTTCCCATGGAGACTGTGATGGCAGATACAATAGATTTGTTCAAAAAAATGTTGGACTTCTTTTTTAGAAAGGAGGTATACAGGGATATACCAAATGAGTAAACATGGGAAGAATGTTTATCAAGTGAATTATCCAATTGCCAATTCTTGGAGTCAGGAAGGACTTTATTTCCCCCCTTATGAGAAATCATTGGATGATATACACTGGCGACACACTTTATTCGAGCTCGGCTAGTCCCACGAATTCGGGTATACCCGGGTGTATTGAGGTTTGTGACTGTTTTCTGCCCGAGTGCATTGAGGTATTTTCCAGACAGGGATTGAAGCATTTTATTCCCGCTGGCTGCAATACTGCACAATATATATATATATATATACTGCATTACAATTCATGAATTTATGCCATCTGGTAGACATGCGAAGCATTGCAGCCTATTAAATCCTAATCATTATCATTTAACAGATCAGCCGCCCGTCAGCCAGGCATGAACCCAGGCTGGGAAGGCAAACGCAACGGGGCTTGTCAGAGGTGAGGAGCGGCGCATTCCAGGTATCTGCCAGGTACATACTGGGTATTTGCTCGAATAAAGTGTGTCGGTGCAGTAACAATGGGGTTTTTTGTTTGCCTTCCTCTGGATCAATAAGGAAGTATAGATATAGGATAAAGTATCTGTTGTCTAAATTTAGCATAGGTTGAGCTTGATGGACGTATATCTTTTTTCAACCCCATCTACTATGTAACTATGTAAATGCCATTTAATCCAAAATCAATTTAGGCATTTTGATGAAAGTAATTAATCTGAAATATGAACCCATTAAGCTTCAGTGTAACTTATCACAGCCTTCATTGGTAAAGTATTTTAAAGCTTATTCATTTTTAATCTGTCTTATCATCGTAATCAGTGATCTTTTAGTTATGGGTTTCACCCTCTGGGTACAATTTAAGGTCACGTATTAACTAACTCATTAAGCAGAAGTATTTTAGTAAATATGATCAACATGAATATAACATCATTGGAATGATTGCTACACTGTTAAAACAAATATTAAAATGTAAACAAATAAATATATAAAGTATAATGAAAATAGATATAAAAATAATTATTACGGTGCAAGGCCTTTATCACTCAGATCCCATTAAATATATTCATTTGATATTGAGAAATGCGATATTTAATTCTTTTCATCTCCCTACCTAATACAATCTCTGCAGAAATACAGACAATTATCCTCAAACACAAGGACATTTTTGATTCAGATAAAAAGCAAAATAAAGTCTTGAGCAGTCCACCTTTGTCTACTTGCAAATGCAACCAGAGTTTAAAAGATACAATTTTTCCTATCATCTTTACAATTGAAGCATTGCAAACTCCAATTAAAGGAACCTATTCTTACTGTCCCGCACGAATTATAATTAGAAACGAAGGGACTATTTGTAGCAACATTAGAATTCATAATATGTATAGTACAAGGTGAATAATTTCTGTCACACTTGCCAACATTTACAAAAAGATTTTAGGGAGATTATGCAAATTAGGAGGTGGGTCCTTATTTTGCATAAATACCAGATTTACATAATGTCATAATTACAATCGGCCTTAGCTCCACTGCAGGTTTTCTAAACACTAAGAGCACAGAAAATTGTTTGATTGTCACTGAGAAGCAGGGATATAAAATATCTTGTTAAATGATTCCAAGCTTCATGCACTGAGTGAGATCTTTTTCTATATTTCCACAGCAACCTGACCCAGTTTTTAAGAACCCTACTACCCAGATATGGCCTCTCTTATGTTCCTTGTTTGTCCATATTTACAGTGTCCATTTTTAGGACATCCCTATCTATTATACAAAAAGTTGTCCTTCTCCAAAACTCCCCTCTCCTAAACTTTTTCCTCCTTGCTTCTAAACTCCATCCTCCATCCATCAAAACTCCCTGCTTCTAAACTGTATCTGCTGCACTCAAACTCCCTTCTACAAAATTCCTTCCTCCCCATACTAAAACTTCCTCCTTTCACAGACAAAACTCTGTCCTCCCTCCATCAAAATTATTTAACTACTGAATAATTTAAGAACGAATAAAATTATAGATGTAATTGTATATTAATGCTTATAGGATAGAAGTATAGAATTTGATGGCATGTACTTTAAGAACCACTTCGTCCATCTAGGTCTCCCATTTTCCTATTTGATACTTGGCTTTCTTTCGCATATTTAGAATAGCCTTATATCTATCTCAAGCATGTTTACATTCCCTTGTATTAGTCCCTACTACATCTGTTGGGAGGCTATTACAACAATCTACCACCCTATCCATTCAGGAATATTTCCTTCACATTTCCACTTACATAGCCAGCTACCCTCCAGCTTCAATTAATGTCCTCGAGTTTTAGCACTTTATCTCACACGAGCACACATACACACACACAATTCATAAACTATGTATGTTATGTCTTCAGCCATGTGTTTTTCTTCTGTTGTTTCTCAATTACCCTTGTTTCTGTATCCTTTGGTACCATGTAAATTGTACCATAACTGTCAATCAGAGCCTGTTGTCATCTTTGGCTATCCTTGACAGACTCCTGGAGTTTTGGTATGTTCCTCCCTCCCTCGCACTCCTTGCTCTGTTTCCTTCTTGGCCAGTTTGCAGTACTTGCTTTACAAAGCTGCAGCCAGTTAAGTGCTCTACTACAACTGCTCTCCCTGTCACAGTATCGTTTTTTCACGTTTGCCTAATTTATGCATCCCCAAACATTTTCTATTCATTTCTGTTTGTGCTAGTGAATAAAATTCATCAGAAATTCAAGGAGGACTCAAGTTAGCATGAAGATTAGTTTACCTGCCAGCCAAAGCTTACTGAGCCAAGGACAGAACAATATATTTTAATGTATGAAATAAACCATTTTTAAAAATAACTGAAGATATAGTTTAATTAATAATACGTTAAAAAACATGGTTTTAATAATACATTATATAAATAATTGATTAATTGAAAACGAATCATATTAAAATCATTTAACGATTACAATTACATTCATTATTGTTTAATTATTTATTTAGGAGGAGGAGAGAGTTTAGGAGAAAAGAGGAGAGAGTTTAGAAGGAGGGAGAAAATAATTTTAGAAGAGCGAGCAAATGAACAAGGAGTTGTGTAGGTTGTAGGAGTGAGGTTGGGAAGAAAGAGAAGGGAGTTTAGAAGCATGAAGTTTTGAAGGATGGAGAGTGGAGTTTGAGAGGAGGCAGTTAAGTAGGAAGGATGGACATTTCTATGATAAATGAGGATGTCCTAAAATGTACAATGAACATATCTTCCCTTGTTTAATTGTATTGTATTGTATGTCTTTATTTATCTAATGCCATTAATGTATAACCCCTGCTCTCCTGGAATGTTATATTCTCCAACTCCCCTAATGTTTGTCCTTAGTACTCACTATTGGGCCTATGCACCACAGGAATGATTTAAATTTATATTTGCGTTAGAAATTTAGGTGAGAGGCAAAAAGAGAATCCCTATAGATGCACTCACTAATTTTCAAACTATCAAAATAATAAAATGTTATTGATACTTAGAAAACATAAACTATATAAAACCTAAATTGTAGTGCATGTCTGTGACAACTTATGGATATAATATCCAGGAAAAGTACTACTGAGTATGCCTCCTATATAGCCATACACCAGATGTAGTATAGTGGTGAAGTGGCTCCTAAACTACACCCTATATACTGTAGGTGTAGACCAGATATCAGTTGCTAACAATGATTGGTGTTAGAATACTGGAATGTATAGCTGGACAGTCAGGTAATATCTATCCGCTATGTTGAATGATCAAATGATCAATTGGTCTAAAATATTGGTTTAGACAGGTAATCCTGATCCAACTTTGCGAGCAGTATAATCATCTGCTGCAGCAAGTAATTAGATCTGATTCTTATAACCACAACTATGGTGAAAAGAGTCTGTCACTATCTGCACAAATAACTGTGATTGGTATACATACAGGAGGCTTAGCTGTTGCAAGTGTAATAAAGGGGTAACAGGAACCATGCTCTATAATCAAATATAGACTGTATACTGCTGTATATAGTATTGAGTACCACACTATACCGAGCTGCTGTGTGTTTACTCCTGGTGGTGGTGACGCCAGGGGAGACACCGGATACTGAACATATGGATGGTCAGCTGACTCGCAGCAACTGCAGCTCGAAACACATTGCTCTTAACCCTTTTCCTTGCTAGTGGGATCCACGTATGGCCCACATCAAAGTTAACTGTTCTCTAAGGCTTTGGTCCTGCTGCGTCCGGCGGCGTGCGCGGCCGCGTGCGCGTTCCTCACCAGCAGGGGTATCCTTTCCTAGCCGGTCCCAGTCCCCCCTCGCTGCATGGCTCACAACGTGCTGTGACGCGTCAGCTGCCAGGGGATGCAAGAAAATTGTGATCCCGAGCGGTGACGCGTCACGTGTTGCGCTGATGAGCCAATCAGCAGTGGGGGTGGGAGCTGTCAGACAGCTTCCTCCACAAGGTAGGGTGTGGTGTGTGTGTGTGTGTGTGTGTGTGTATCATCGTGTGTGAGGAGGGCATTTGTGGGGGAATGGGGAGGAGGCGGGAGCTGCTTACCTTCCAGCAGCCCGCAGCAGCTCCCTCCTGCAGCCCCGAAGACCGAGACCGAGCCCGTGGAGGGAGGGGGGTGGGGCGTAGCGGGTCCCTCCGCTCAAACCATGCCCGCCCCTCCCACTCCCGCCCCCCTCCCGCTCCGGCTCCCGGCTCCCTACAGACCGCATATCAGGGTCTGTCAGTGCGCTGCCTGTCTGCAGTGCGGGCGCGCTGACTGAGGGAGCGGGGCCTTAGCCTAAGTAGTACATAGAGGCTGTACTCTGATGGACCGGACAACTGCTTGGCGGTCACCAGAAAAGCTCACTTACCCTACAAATATAGCAACTTATTTATCATGATTTAAGTTATTACGTGACGCACAGAAATGGTAAAATCTTATTTGACGCAGTGTGCCTGTAACGATGCTCATCTCAAGTAGGAACCGACCCGCAGGGCTGGGGTAGGAAGGTAAAAGAACTGACCTGAGCCGAGGGACAGAGTCCTTATAGAGTAATGAGTCATAAGCTGAAGGTCAGAGCTGGCAGCAGAGGTGCATAGTTGGTGTTGATGCAGAGTTTGGAGCAAGCTGAAATCATAGGTTAGTCGAGTTACGTGAGCCAGGTCTGGTAATGTGAAAACAATAGGAAAGCGTGTTGCATGTACTCAGCATGAACTGGAACTTTGCTCAGCAACTTCCTGCTAACAGGGCTGTCCTTTTAAAGGAAGTTGCGAGGTGCAAAAATGGGCAATCCAGCCACAGAGGGCGAGCAAGAGCAAAATCCCAGACCGGAATATGAAAACCCAGAAAGGATTTTGCCAAACCTCATAGAGTCAAGGCACACACTTTCTTGATACAACATTTTTTTTCTGTCTGAACCTTTTAAGTAAAGCGCCAGCTAGTCAAAAAAGTAATTGGCACGCTTACTGATCCATAGTTGAATATGTACAGATTGGTTACAATCTGTATAGTGGAGAAGAAACATTGAAATAAACAAATGTACATACATACAGTACTGTACAGTATATACATTATCCAACTATTAGACTTGTCACATAGCATGAGTATAAACTTCACTTGAGAATTGTATTAACACTGATTTTTATAAACACAGAAAAATACTAACTGCTCAACCTTAATAAACAAGTAGCAATGAAGTATCTAGATCTATGGGGTGCATGGGGTAATGGAATACTGTACTTAGATATGGGTAATTTTTTTTTATCCCTCTTTGATCAGTGTGTAAATATTAACACCGATTTTGTAATGTATCTGTCAAATGCGTATTCATTAGTTCTGTTTCCAATTTTTAAATAACTGCATCCATTGTGCTTTGTTTTTTATAATGTTTGATACATATAACTACCCACATTTTAATGTTCGCCTAGAGAAAAAATATCCAAGTTTGTTTATATGCAAAGAAAATAATGGAAGAAACAGACACATTTATGAATGATTTTCTGATGCCCCACAAACCATTTTGATACAAATCATTTACTTGCAAACATGGTACTCCAAACTATATTGAGCTGATCAACATGTCACGCACATATAACAGACATTTGGTTTGACTCCGTACCATATTATAAATGTCTGCAAGATATCAGCGTCAAATGCTTGATACATAATTGTCTTAAAGGCTCTTTGCTTCATGCAGATTCTTCTGGTCTGCAAGAGGCTTCCCAACTTTTGGGCATCTTCCAGGTAATCCAGGCAATGTTTAGTATGATTTCAGTTCATATGATGCAATAAATGAATTACAGATGCAGCCACCAGTATCCGACGATTTGCCTTGGAAAATCTGGGGCTCTCTTACAGTAATGCAGCAACATGTGAGGAGACAGTCGGTAGGGGGGCGCTGAGAAAATAGTTTGCGCCCCCTGGATTAGAGGATAAAGCCTGCGCAGAAGTACTTACCTGAGAAGAGACAGGGGGGCTATTACCATTGCTGGTATTTCCTGTCTCGCTTCATGGCTGAGGATGCCTAGTGCTATCCTGCTCAGGGAAGGGGTGATGCCCGTGGGCTGGGATGCAGAGTATGCAGAGTTTGACCATGTTGCTATTATGCTGTGTGCCAATAAACCTTGTTGAATTTCAATAGATCCTGGCGCCCTATTTCTTGTCCTGTCCTTACAACCACCACCTCATCCACCATTACAGCCAAGGCCTGAACCTGTCAGAAGGAACCGTGAGATCACAGGTAACGAACCCGGGAGCTAACACTCTAATCCCATCGGGAGTGTGTCGGAACCCTGTTCACACACATGTACACCCTATCTTCTGCTGCCGGGGGGGATAGGGGTGTTACATATATATTAATTTATTTTATTTTATTATTATTATTTAAACAAATTGCTTGTATGGGGGATTGCAGTTTTAAAAATTTATTGGCTAAATGAATTGATTTGATGATCTTAACTTATTTGTATCAAGTCCTGGCTGATAATTAACTTCTCATACATTAATCTTGGCCCCTTGCAGACAATCCAGCCACAGAGGGCGAGCAAGAGCAAAATCCCGGACCGGAATATGAAAACCCAGAAAGGATTTTGCCAAACCTCATAGAGTCAAGGCACACACTTTCTCTTCGGAGCAGGGACTATTTTTCCTAAATGTTACTTTTATGTCTGAAGCATTTCTTCCCTTTGTGTTATTTATATGATTGTAATTATTACTGCTGTGAAGCGCTATGTACATTAATGGCGCTATACAAATAAAGACATACCTACATACATGCAAGTCAAGTTTTAAAAAATACTGAACAAAAATGTTATGCGATTGAATAATTAACATGAAATAAATTAAAGTAATCAATAATTTATGCATTCATATATATATATATATATATATATTTATATACATATACATATATATATATATATATACATATATATATATATATATATATATATATATATATATATATATATATATATATATATATATATATATATATATATATATATATATATACATATACATATACATATACACTATATATATATATATACACTTTATATTATATATAAAAAAGCCTTGGCTTTTTGGCTCGTGCTAAGTCTTTAAACCCAATCTATATTTGAATATATTTTTATGAATAATGTATATAAATATATTTTTGTATACCATATCATTTCAAATTGATAAGACATATTTTGAAATCAACTTAAAAAAAATATTTAATTAATGGAAAAATAATAAAGTTTTGAATAAACTGTTCACAAAATAGGGTAAAAGACAAATAATGTATCTATGAATTATTAGGATTGCATTTTTATTTTGTGTTTCATATTTATGCCTTAGGATATTACATTATGCATTTCCACATTGTATATTGATGTTTTTCATGCATACTATTACATTAAGATGCACTCAAAGACCTCAAAGGATAATAATGAAAATTTAACCTTTGATTAATGTATATAAAACAATATGGGGCGGGGGACTATCAAGGAGAGAACTAATGCATTAACAACGAATTAGATTAAATGATAGCTGCACTGTGTAACACCTCACAAGAGACTTGATATATATGCTACATATATCGTCACTGGTAATATACGAAGGTCTGAACTGACGTAACACGTATAGGGGAATAAACTAAGTAAACTGCAAAATTTGATGGAGGGGAGGTGTGTAAATATAAACAGTGATGAACACCTGAGTGAATACATTTGAGGAATGATACTACAGTAGTTAGTGGTATATCCCATGTAAAGCGCTATACTGTACTATATACTAAACTATACTATACTATACAATATACTATCGGTGGCTATAACAACTCGTGAGCACCACACTTCAGCTGTCAGAAGTCAGGAGTCTGAAATGCTTACTATATTCAGAAAACCATCTCTCAATTTAGAACATAGGAGACAAAAATATGTGTGTACTAATACATCTTTTTTCTTGTCTTTCACACATGAAATGAAGACTTGTGAAAGCTCTGTTAATTATAATTTGTATCATTTGTCAACAGGAAGAGACTACATAACCACTGTGAGGCATGCCTCAGTATGTTGAGGTATTGGGCAGGGGGGAGAGAAAGGAGTCCAGCTATATTTGTACATTAAATAAAGAACATAATTTATTCAGGACAAATGTGGTCACTAGAACTTTTACCTACAGTTTTAGTTATATCGTGACAAGGACACTATTTGCACTATAATAAGACAAAACATTTTTTTTAAACCTTTTAAGAACTGGGTTCCCTTTAAGAATGAATTGGGGTTCCATACAACCCAAGTCTAAGTATATCTCTAAATATTAAATAGCTATAAAACGGTGCTTACATTTTTAATACATAAATACTACAAATAGAAAACATTGTTTAATAACTAAACAAACCAAAACGAAATCAGACAATATGGCAAAAAAAAAAAAACAAACAAAAAAAACATTATGGTTTCTTTCAAAGTGTTCTTTTCAACTCTGGTAAACATCTGCTGACCCCAAGGTTTCAAAGTACACAGATTGGAAATTATTGTCATGGAGTGTGACGGAGCGGCCTGTAGGCGAGGTCAGTTAAGAGGTCACACATGCATTTTAGGGTGAACCAAAATGTTGAGTGGTTTATTTCTCCACAAACAACAACAAAATATTGGGCACACTGTTTCTTTTAAGGCAAAACAAGAAGCATAAATAGAAATGGAAAAACAGTCTCCAGGGCACTCCTAAGCCAAACAGGATCCCAACTGAATAAATAATGAACGCTGGTCTCAAAAAATTGAATCAAGTGAAAAAAAGAATTTATTGCAACATAGGTGAACAATAAAGTACCTCCTACGCGTTTCAACCAACTAGTGGTCTTTCTCAAGGTGTGGCAAACTGAGGTAGACAAAGCACTATAAATAGGTGCATGAACAATTAAAAATCATAAACAGCTGAAACTGATTGTATAATCCAAGAGGCAATTACACATAGGAACGCCCCAAAAAGATTAAAAATATGATCATAAAAGGAAACATGTAGACATTAAGGGCCTCATGCAGAGAGTAGCGCAAAAAGCGAAAGCGGCATTAATTGGCGAATTCTGCCTTGAGAAAGGCAGAAACCGGCAAGTTTTAAAAAAAGCGCCATTTTTTTTTTTTTTTTTGAAATTCGCCGCGCGGCTGGAGAGTTTCTAATCTCTCCAGTTTTTTTTCCTGCCGTATGCAGAGAGCCGCGATCGCCATCTAGTGGCTGTTCGCGCCAAAAAAATGGCGCGATTTTCAACATTTTTCCTCTCCACCAAGCAGCTGGCGCTCCGCGGCCGGTGGAGAGGAAAAAAAAAAAAAAAGCGATTTTTTCCCTACAAGTTTCAACAGCGCTTATAGCGCTGGTTGAAACTCTCCATATGCAGAAAGGATTGTAAATGCAGTTTTCTGCCCTTTCTGCATATGGAGAAAAAAACTCTCCAAAAAAGCTAAAATTTTTCCCCCTCTCCAATTCTATATAGCGCTGCTCTCTGCATGAGGCCCTAAGATCCAAAACACATAAATTGTTTGAATTGTAAAAGTGGACATCATATCAATTAATTAAAATTCTATATATACAAGAAGAAATGTCCAAATGAAAGGACTAGATCAAATGATTATATAATAACATGGTATAAAGATTTGAAGCAGAATTCATAATAAGATGTTGATTCATATTGGTAACAAAACCCTGCTTGCACATTAATTCATATGATACATACAAACAGATCTATACAGATTGTAATAAGCCAAATAGAAACAAACTAAACTGTAAATAGAAGAAATTAACTATTTAAATTACAAATATACTGTGTAAAGCGCTAAACCTAATGCTATTACTACAGTGCTGTGCACTTACTAAACTGAGCTGCCTGGTGATCTACTGAGACATCTCTAATATCTCTAACTAATTAAATAAACACAAAAATAGATGACATAACCCGGCGTTTATATATGTGAAAAAACAATGAAAAAATGGAAAAAAATATTGTATATATAGTCCCAAATGGTGCCAAGTGATGAAATGATAGTTCAATGGTTACAACCTGAAAAGTCCGGTTGGGCACAAACTCAGTTCACAGTTCATCAAAACAGATGGTTCTTCTCATATGTTGTACTTGATCCTGCATATTAAAGATATCAAGCAGAGAACAAACATTGCGCAGTATATTGAGACAAACAATAATATTTCCAAATGATGATGTATATCTGAATTGCCTACTTACTAGAAGTAACTAGATCACGTGCAGGGGAGAGAATCTGTTCTTTAAGCCTTCTTTCCCTGGAAGCCTCTTGATGTCGCACGAACCCCTCGTGGTGTTCCTGGCCTCCGTGGGTATAGAAGGGATCTTTCTGCAGCCCCTGTCTTCAGGAATCCTGTACCTCTTACTCCGTTTAGGGAACAAAAAGAAGGACAGAGGATTGCGCAGCACAATAAATCTTTAATGGCACTTGCCCAAAACCACGATAAAATACTCACAGAAGGAGGTGAGTTAAAATACAATAAAAAAGTGCTCGGCCCAGCACACACACACAGCCGCCTAAGTCACTGGTAGTCCGCTCCGGTACCGCGTGTACCTCGCGTGTATCCGGCGCTCTAGTGTGACGTCACTGTCTTCAGTAAGACTCGCGGCTGGGATGACTGGGACACTGCTCCTTAGGCTCCTCCCAGGTACACGCGGTACCGGAGCGGACTACCAGTGACTTAGGCGGCTGTGTGTGTGTGCTGGGCCGAGCACCTTTTTATTGTATTTTAACTCACCTCCTTCTGTGAGTATTTTATCGTGGTTTTGGGCAAGTGCCATTAAAGATTTATTGTGCTGCGCAATCCTCTGTCCTTCTTTTTGTTCCCTAAACGGAGTAAGAGGTACAGGATTCCTGAAGACAGGGGCTGCAGAAAGATCCCTTCTATACCCACGGAGGCCAGGAACACCACGAGGGGTTCGTGCGACATCAAGAGGCTTCCAGGGCACGAAGGCTTAAAGAACAGATTCTCTCCCCTGCACGTGATCTAGCCACTTCTAGTAAGTAGGCAATTCAGATATACATCATCATTTGGAAATATTATTGTTTGTCTCAATATACTGCGCAATGTTTGTTCTCTGCTTGATATCTTTAATATGCAGGATCAAGTACAACATATGAGAAGAACCATCTGTTTTGATGAACTGTGAACTGAGTTTGTGCCCAACCGGACTTTTCAGGTTGTAACCATTGAACTATCATTTCATCACTTGGCACCATTTGGGACTATATATACAATATTTTTTTCCATTTTTTCATTGTTTTTTCACATATATAAGCGCCGGGTTATGTCATCTATTTTTGTGTTTATTTAAGAAGAAATGAACTACATGGAGAATAATAATACTACAATAATAATATGTTCTTTAGTAAAAAGCTACAACATATACATTTACCGTAAATAATGATACAACAAAAGTGTTCTTAGTAAAAAGCCACAATATATACATATACTGTAGATCACTCTTCCACTGATTTCAACGTGGAACAAAAGATACAAAAACATTGAATATTAAGCTGTAATAAGTGTAATATTGGCTGCCCTAAAGATATTATTATGAATCACATGGTCCAAGAACATCAGGTATGACAAATGAATGAAACGTTACCCAAAAGAAAGATCAGTAGCAGCAAATATAGAAATACCAGTATATAGAGGTAGGTATACATTGGCATGACAAACCAAAGATGAGCAGACAGGGGTGGATTTAGGACTCAGCATCAGAGGAAGCAATTGAGATCCCACTCTGAGTTCAACCTCGCCGGTTGGAGCGTCCACAGAGTGAAAATCCAAAAGACCTCCCTCTGATGCAAAGTCCTTGATCGATCACCACCCTTTTTATGTACCTTGAATATGTTCAAGAGCATTACATTTAAACAGTCTCAATGAGCCTGCTTGGCAAAGAGCAAAATGTTTAGACACTGGATGATTTACATTCTTCTTGGCCATGAGCCTAACATGTTCCTGTATACGGGTTTTCAACATACGTGTGGTCAATCCCACATATTGCTTAGAGCACCCACATGTCAAAAGATATATAACATAATCTGTTTGGCATGTGATAAAACTTTGAATATTAAATGTTAGAGTTTTATCCATATTCTCAAAAAGTAGATGCCCGTTGCATATATAAGCAAATGCTGCAACGACCACATTTATGTGAACCCTTTAAATGTGGAAATAAGCCTTTGGCTCAGAGAAGACTGTCCATTGCACATAGAGGGTGAGATCAGGTTTCCAATAGTTTGAGACTTAGAAAAACCTATCCTTGGACTCTGAGATACTAGATGCTTAATCTGAGGGTCCAGAGCCACCAAAGACCAATGTTTCTTAAAGATAGCTGAAATAGTTGTAGCCTGACCACTGTATGAAGTGATAAAGTACGGTGGTAATTCAATATCACTATCAGGCTATATAGTGGACCTATCTCCCAATCTAGCATTGGTCATACTTATAAATTCCTTCCTGTGTCTGGATAAAGCATATTCAAAGGCCTCATTGGGGTCATGAGCGGCATACCCCCTTTCCAGAAATCACTCCTTGAGATTCGCTGATCTCAGCAAATAATCATCCACTGAGGAACAATTCCTGCGTAACCGCAAGAATTGTCCTCGTGGTATGCCCCTAAAGAGGGTCCGGTTGTGACAGCTGTGTTACGCCGATGCTCGCCACAAACTGGGACCGGACCGTGGGGCTGAGGTGGGGTTATGTAATCACCGACCTTAGTCCACGCAGACTGATGCGGAGTGCACAGTTCATAGTCGTACATCGCAGGGTCAGGATTGGAGAAGGCAGCATCGTCGTTATAGAAGCAGGAGTTCGGCAACAGGTAGTCAGGAGTTCCCCGCTTCAGCTTAGGAGCGTGAGCGCGGGAGTGGCTTCTGCGCGAGGAGCGGCCTCGGCCCATAACGCCGATCTCAGCAGGAGGAGACAGCAGGCTGGCCGAAGTTCACCGCAGGGCAGCGTCGGGGAGAACCAACGCTTCAGCGCAGAAGTCCAAGGCAGGCCACTGCAGGGGGATAGCAGCAGGCCGCAGGAACAGGAAGGGTAGCCACTGCTAGGAGGGAATGCAGCAGGTACCAGTGCTGGCAACAACGCTTAAGCACAGACGTCCAGGACAGGCCACTGCAGGGGGATAGCAGCAGGCCGCAGGAACAGGAAGGGTTGCCGCTGCTAGGAGGGAATGCAGCAGGTACCAGTGCTGGCAAAAACGCTTCAGCACAGGAGAAAGCACAGGCCTCTGGATACTCAGGAACTTGAAAGGTACCAGAGGCCTGGGGCGGTTTGTGGCAGAGACAGTAACATCCAGGTAGGAAATTATGCTCGGCACTGGTTCAGTGCCGACGCCTAGAATATAAAGGGCGGAGATCCAATCACAGGAGGAGGGTGTGTGAGTATTCCTCCAATGATGTAGCACATGGCAGAAGCTGCAATGAGAGGCAGCACATGTGCCTTTGATTGCCAGAGGAAGCTTGCAACTGCATGATTCTGCAAGACTATAGTCAAAGCCAGTAGTTGATTCCTTACAAGCTGTCAGCATGGAGTAATGCATTGCGCGAATGCTCTTTACGAAAGATGTCACTTTGTATAGTACCAAAGACAACTATGAATAAATAAAGGTCCAAGTACTGAATGGAGTGTGTAAAGGAAATGTTGTAAGTGTTATCGTTGAGGTAATGAATAAAAGAAAATAAATCCTTGGATGAACCATGCCAAATGATAAGCAGATCATCAATATAACATTTGTATAGTTTGATGTTGTGACGATAGGGGTTTCCATCTCCAAACACGCGGGACTGCTCCCACCAACCCATGAAAAGGTTTTGAATATAAATGTGTATTTGTATATGGTATGTGTGTGTTACACTAATGTTGCATGTTTGGTATGTGTATATGGTGTTGTGTTTGTGTGTATATATGGGAGGAGAGAGAGGATGGAGGGGAGGGTGGAGAGAGAAGATTGGGGGGAAGAGAGATGATGATGAGGGGGGAGAGGAGATGATGAGGATGAGGAGGAGGAGGGGGAGAGATGATGAGGGGTATAGATGAGGAGGAGGGGGAGAGATGATGATGAGGGATGATAACAACGAGAGATGGGGAGAGATCAGGGATGATGAGAGAGAGAAGGGGAGTGTAATCTTTTTCTCTTGCACCCCTTGCCTGCTGTCCGCTCTCCACGCTCCCCCCTCCCCTTACCAAAAAAAGCCCACTAAATACAGTATACAACATATACATGCTCATAATGCATGCAACACACACACGGTATGCATTACAAATACACACATACCAACACACACTTATAAACACACACACTTACCAACACAGATACACACACACACACACACATTTACCAACCCAAACACTGACACACACACACACACTTACCAACATAGAGACACATGGAATCGGGGAATGCTCTGCATCGTCACCTGCTGCCTGTTAGTGGTTAAGCAGGAAGACCTCCCACCTCCTTCCTCCCGTTCTGTGATCAGCTCTGCAGTCGGCATCCTCCACTCTCCACCTACCCGCCCAAGCCTGTCTCTATCCGAAGTGAGACAAGTGACAAATAGGCCACAGACAGGGTGGACAGCGGGCTCCCCAAGTGCATGGGCCCCCGGGCTTTGCCCGGGCTATAGCTATGCCCCTGAACCCTGCCTACTCGTTTTTATTGTTAATTGACTCGTTTTTATTTTATTTTACAGAATTCGAACATGGAGGTTCTCCAGAGCTAAACCATTGTTTTTTTTTTAGCCCTCCAGAAATTCCTAAAATACTTACCATTTTAGTTGCCTGTTAGCAGTTTTTGTTTCTATAGCAACATTTTACAAATTCCCATCCCCTTCCTCTTCTGAAACAGGCTATGGCACACCCATTTTTTAGCCCTGCCCTCTCTCTAGCAGTGCACCAAATGTATCTAGTGACTGCCTGGTCACACGATCGTCCCCACTAAACTTCATCTGCTGCACTGAAAACCATCTAGTGATCCCCCGAGCCGAATTTTCACCGGTGAATCGCAGGAGAACGGATTGATCAGCAACCTTGCTAATTACTTATCATAGTGTGGATTGTATTGATACACATATTAAGGGGGGGGGAATAAAACAAATCTGGCAGTTTGGACTGCTGCTTTAATCCAGCAGGACAAAAGGAAGCTGCAACTGATGATGTTGTGACTTTCTATTCGATGAGACTGAGAACCATTTTAGAAAATGCAAAAAAGTAAACTGGCAACTAAAATGGTATCTCAGAAACTGCTTCAATAATATCTACATTAATTATAATATATCAAATGCAAATACTGTGTTTGATTTTGTGTGATTAAACCTGCAATGATTGCACACAGAGATTAAGTTCTGCCTCAAAGCCTTGAGGTTACAGAAATGAATACTATAAACTAAGAGAAATGCTGCAACAGTTAAAGACACCTTTTCAATGTAATTGCCTTTGCTCATTCATCCCCAGCTACATAAAGTAATTTGATATGTTTTACTTTATTATATGCAGCTACAAAGGAATGCAGTAGGACTTCAAAGAAATTAAAAATGCCCATAATGTTCTGAATTAAATTCAAAGTATAACAACTAATGTCACATTCTTATGCCACAACCAGTCCATGCTGCTGCTGTAATAAGATGCCTAAACTACACATTTGTGTGACTTGCTTCTCAGTTGGTCCATAGTTTACTGAGCTCTATATGTGACTAATATAATAATCTGTCTATTTTCTGAGGGTTCTGACAAGCCGCTAGAATAAAAAAGATGACCGGACTGGTGTACTGGACAAAAGATAGAACATGATGGCTTGGACCTACTGTAATGCTATAATAAAATGCTATGCAGGTAGAGCGGAGAGAAGAAAAAATAAACTCTTACATCCCATTTGTTATGTCAAAGTGACTTTTGCATCCCCTAACAACCAGTTCTTTGGCATCAAAATGCCAAGAAATCTTTTATTTTCTAAAGAAAAATATATTTAGGGATTCAAAAGAAGTCATTAGATTCTGTGCTTGAAAAGGGAAAGTTATGTGAAGTGGCCCCTACTGACTAAATTCAATTACTAATTCTTCACTCAATAATGTGATACCTTTTATACTGTGACTGCTATTTGTATTATATTATTTTTAAATGTTGAATGCATCTTCTTAAAAAATATCTCCATTTATTATTAACTCCTTTAACTCTGAATGATTTGATCTGAAGGACGCAGACACCTTCAGCTCTTTATGTGAAATAAATGCAGATATGTGTTTGGGTCCAATTGGCTATTTAATTTATGTATGTGTGGAGAGACAGACAGACAGACAGACAGACAGACAGATATTAAAACGGAATAGGCACTCCAATGTGTCAGGTGAAAATGTATTCTCTGTGTTTTGGCTCCTAATAAAGCTTTTATCAAGAGCACCAACACTACATGTACGGGACCAATTTATACCCCAACCCTCACACTGGCCCCTAACTAAACAGCAAAAATCAAGCAAAGTGAACCCCTGGGGATGTCAGAGTATGGGCGGAAACCTAGTGGGGCCAATCCAAATCAGGGAGGGGGGATGGACAGGACTGGGGCTGGAATACTTGTCCCTACAAATATAAATCCCCAGCAGCACAATACTCTGAGTCACAGTATCACAGTTTCAGTATCACGTGTCGGGACGAAGCTACTTCCGGTCACCGCTGTGCAGACGCTGAGTGGATCACGGATGCCAGGGAAGCCATGCTGACAACAGAGGCTGCTAACTGAACATCAGCGTCAACCAGATTAAAGTGACAAGATTATCTCCAGGGTTGATACAACCAACAAGTGACTTTTAATCATCTTTCTTGTAAGGGTAATGTGTTTGTTCATACAGTGGCGGCCGCCCTGAGTCTAAAGCGGCCGCCAACGCGGGTATTTTTATACCCCGTGCAGATGCGGGCTTTTTTTTTTTTTCTGGCGCCGCAGGCGCTTCCATTGTTCAACGCCATTAGCGCTGATCGGAGAAACGGCCGTGCGCGGCCGTGAGATGCAGCTGACGCGCGGCCAAGTTCGGCGCCAGAAAAAAAAAGCCACAGAAAATTGCGGTTAAGCTTTAGCAACAGTATATAAGTAAAACATTTTATAAAGTACCAGCTCAATATGGTGGTTTTTTTTTTAAACTTATGTTTTATAAATACAGTATATATGCTCTCTTATCAAATCGGTTGGGTTCAAATATCACCTCTATGCTGATAACACACAAATTTACCTTTCAACCCCTGACCTTACACCTGCTGTACAGACCAAAATCTGAATGTCTCTCCACTATATCATCCTGGATGGCCCTATGCCAACTCAAATTTAACATGTCTAAGGAGCTCCTCATACTTCCTTCCAAGCCTTCTCCTACTGCCCCCTTCTACATTACTTTTGGCAGAACTATCATATACTGTACCCCGTACCACAAGCATACTGCCTTTGTGTCACATTTGACTCCCCCCTGACATTCTCCTCTCACATTAACAATGAAGCTAAAACCTTTTAAATCTTCTTTCATAACATAACATTTAGATAAGTAATGGTGGGTGAAAAAGGTGACAAGAAATCCTCCACCGTAACTTGTATAACTTGTATAACTTGTGAGCACATTTACATGTGTTAGACGGCTGGGTAGGTTCACCACATTTAGATAATTTTTTCACCCACCATAACTTATCTAAATGTGGTGAAACCTACCCAGCCTTATAATGGCAAAGCCAGTACAACCAGCCTCACACTGATGAGACCCAAAAGGTCAAAACAGCTGCCTGTGAGTAGGTTTACTGGTTATACATCAAAACCCAGGCTGTGCTGAAAGCTGTGTAATGCAGCGAGCATAAGCTTATAAGGGTTCCATGTAAAAATGAATTTGCGGCACAATGTGACACTGTGTGCTCATTTGCATGTCATTTCCCAGAATCCCTTGCAGTGGAAGCACTTTATGCAAGGTGATCATGGCGAAACGCGGGGTTGTATACCTGTCTAAGACATGCGAATGCGCTCACAAGTGATAATTGTATTTGCTTCATAACATTGCAAAGATATACCCTTTCCTCTTTCACTTTACTGCTCAAACTCTAACACAACCCCTCATTCTCTCCCGTCTCAACTATTGCAACCTTTTACTGTCCGGCCTTCCTGCCTCTCACCAGTCCTCCCTCAATCTATGCTAAACGCTGCTGCTGGAATCACTTTACTCTCTCCTAAATCTGGGATACACTCTTTCTAGGAGATTTAGGTCAAAAAGAGGAGGGGTGTAATTTTATATTACAGTCACCTTACAATTTACACTGTTACATTGCCCCCTAAGCCCACCCACTTTTGAAATCCTAGTTGGCAGAATCTGCCTCCCCTTTTCTAAGCCCATCTTGGTTGCTGGCATCTACCCTAAAGCCCCTCTACAGTCCCTGACTGATATCACCCAGTTTCTTGGCTCCATTTCCGCTCTGAATGAGAAGAGTGAGCTGCTAGTTCTTGGGGATTTCAACCTCAATTGGCTCGATCCTAAAAACCATAAAATCCAGATACAAATCAAGTCGATTAACCTATTGCAACTCATTTCCCAACCCACACGGACAAATCTGAAATCGCGCAACCATTCCTTGCAAGACTGGATTCCATGCTCAAATCCCAGCAGAATCCAATCCTCTGGCATTTTTCCTGACATTTTCAGTGACCATGCAATAGTGTACTGTGTAAGGAAAATTAAACCACCCCAATGAAGCCCTTAAGTTCTCCTCACTAGAACATTTAGAAACTTTAACCCACAACAGTTTATGGCTGACCTTACCAACTGCCCTTGGCACAGAATCGAATAAATTCCAAACCCTGATTCTGCGCTCCACTATTTCCAATCCGAGTTCTTAAAACTCTGTGATACCCATGCTCCACTACGCAGAATAAGGGTACGAGGGGCCCACATTCCATGGGTTAAACTGACCTGATAGCACTCTACAAGTTCAGGGATGCCTTGTGCAAAAGCTAAAAAGTAACTGGCACTACCAAGGATCTAAATCACTTTAGATACCTGTGGAACATGTGCACAAGGCAAACAAGGTATGCAAAAGCACAATATTACTCAGATAATCTCTTCCAGAATACATCAAACCCAGCTAACTTCTGGAAGATTATCAACAACATATTCCAGCCTACTCACCATCAACAACCAAGTAATATCACTAAGGGGGACATTAGTCTGACAAACCCCACTGACATTGCAAACGTATTCAATGACTACTTTGTGGGGTGTGCTACTAACTTACTGCTGCGGCCGAGTTTATTTGAGCATTTGCCCGTTCTCGGCCGCAGCAGTAACCTGGCGCGCGCCAGAGGGTGCCGGGCGCGCGCCGAAGACACGGAGGAGCGCCCTCCGATCGGGGCTTTCTCTCTCCCGCTGCCGGGTCCGCCGGGTCCCCCGGAACACCCTGCCGCCGTCCCCCACATCGCGGGACACGCGCGTGCAGGGGGCGCAGGCACCCGATGACGCGTGACCGCGCACGCCGAGGGAGTGCGGCTAGCATGCCGGGGCATCCCCAGGCTTGCGGAGCTAGCCGCACTCAAATAAAGTGTGCCGGTAGTGTATTAGCAAAACGTAAGCCAACCCACAAACATGAATCTCATCCTGGGAGTACCCATATAGCCCTAACCCCTCCCAACGATGCCCACAATTTTCAATTTGGCCTGGTATCTGAAGAGGAAATTACACAAGTGCTCCTCAAATTAAAACTAAGCAGCCAATGTGGACCTGTCTTACTGCAATCTACGTTCCTAAGACCTGGTGCCCCAGCCATTGCCAAACCAATTGCTTCCATAGTCAACTCTATTCTGTCTGCAGGCCATATCCCAAATAAATGGAAAACATCCAGAGTTGTCTAAATCTTCAAAAGTGGGGACAAAAACATTATCTCAAACTACAGGCCAATCTCTCTTCTCCCAATACTATCCAAAGTCATGTAAAAATGTGTGCACTCCCAATTAAGTGATTACTATACCAAGACAAATTTCCCTAGCCAATTCAAACCTGGCTTTTGCCCCAAACACTCCACCGTAACTACCCTGCTAAAAGTTTGCAATGAAATCCAGTGTGGAATGGAACGGGCCAAAAAATGCAAAACAATGCACAAAGCAGCGCACTACCCAGGGACACAGGTGTATCAAAGGTAAAAAATAAATGTATTGTCAGGCATAGCAAACAAGGAGATAAAGACCCTCCAATGCGTTTCACACAACAAGGTGCTTTATGAAGGAGTGAAACGGGGAATGGAACAGGGACAACTCACTGGTTCAATATTCCTAGATTTTGCAAAGGCTTTTGATACTGTTGATCATGCTATCCTGCTTAACAAACTCTGGAATAGGGAAGCATGCTTTAAACTGGATTCAGTCCTACCTATCAGGAAGATCCCAACATGTGTCCATCTCAGGCTCTAACTCCAACCCCTTGGATATCACCTGTGGTGTCCCGCAAGGCTCTGTTCTGGGGCCCCTACTCTTCTCAGTGTTCATCAATGATCTTCCCACAGCATGTAAGGAAGCTTCAATACACATGTATGCAGATGACACAATCCTATATGCACACAGCCATAGCCTCTCCGACCTTGAACACATACTTCAGTCTGACCTTTTGAGACTCGAAAACTGGATTTTGCAAAACAAACTGTTTTTAAACACTGACAAGCCTGTAACTATGGTATTTGGGACCAAGACTAAATTTTTAAAGCTTCCGGTGACTGAGCTCCAGATCAGAACCATCACTAACACCACCCTAACTCCTGTTACTAGTTTTAAATATCTGGGCATATGGTTTGACTCCCACTTAAAATTCGGAATGCATATTGATACCCTGACATCCAAAACCTATGCCAAACTAGGTGTACTTTACAGGAACAAATCCTCCCTAAGCCTGCTGGTGAGAAAGCGTATCACAAAGCAGATGCTAATGCCAATTATCGACTATGGAGACATAGTATATGACTCAGCACCCCAAACCCACCTTGGCAAACTTGACACCCTCTCCAACTCAATATGCCATTTTGTTCTCCAATTCAACTACAACACACATCACTGCAAAATGCTCAAAGAACTAGATTGGTCATCACGAGTCTAGGAGCAAAGTTCACCATTACTGTCTTGCCTTCAAATACTTTCTGGGCAAGCTACCCATCTATCTAAACAAGCTCCTCACCCCTACCACATGCAGCACTTATCCTCTGAGATCTGACTCCAAAAGACTGTTCATGGTCCCACGGCTCAACAAAGTATCCGTCCGCTCCTCCTTCTCTTACCGAGCACCCCAAAACTGGAAAAACATACCGGAGACTCTCATATCCACCACAAGTTTAAGTTCTTTCAAAACCAAAGCTGTCTCACATTTTAATCTGGTCTGTAACTGTTACATACGCCCATAATACATATTATCTTTAACTGTGTGAAGGAAAACTGTTATTCCTTGCCTAGGCTTCAGAACTGAGAGGAACCCTTCCTCTGCCAAGAAAGCTGAAGGCCTTGTGACTGGATACACATTCTGCACCAATTGCAGCAGACTTCCCGGGGAAGCTTTCACGCCCTGCAACTTGTTATCTCCGATTTTTGTTGAACTTACAGGCCCGGGAATACGAAAGAAATGAAACGTAACACACGCCAGGTTTCAAATATTTTGTCTCCATTTATTACTCATAGGGTAATGACTTTTATACCAGAAAAAGAAGATATTGGTTAGAGGCGTAACATAGGCGTAACATAGGCGTAACCTGGGTGTGTCTTGGGCGTAGCATTGATTAGAGGTGTGATTTAGGGGCAGGACATATTAGTGGCATGATTTTGGGACGTGTTTCTCCCAATACAGGCAATGTCTGAATACATAGCTTATTCATTGTCTGTTATCAAAAGAGACCTTGAATCTTTAGCAACTAATTACAGTATACTATTTTGCCTCTTTCAGAGAATCAGTCTATTATATTCCAACTAAAAGAGCAGGAGACTGACAATACAAAAAGTATCTTAGCAATATCCTGAGCAGGAAGAAAGGAAATGTAATTTGGCAGAAACGGAGTGCATTAGGAATTATATTTCAGCAAAAGGCTGACTACAGAATCTTAACTAGTTATAAACAGACAAAATGGATGCTTAACACAAGTGTAGATTCTGGCCTGACCTACTGGTCCTAACAATTCCCTCCTTTTTGTTCTCTAAAAAACAAATACCCTTACTTGGTACTCTTCTCTATGACTATAGCCTTGTAGTGACCAATAGAGACATATATATATATATATATAACATTAAATATTTATATAGACTAGAAAATGGCTTACATCTCAATATGTCACATAATTTAAGGGTCAGCTATTTGTGAGAATTGGTGGGGGCTAATTTCCGCTAAGAGCGACTGCACAAACATTCTTCATGCACGCATCTTTCATACTGCATTTACTCAGAATGGCAAAACGGACCAAGATGGTGCTATGGTCAAAATGGCTGACTTGTGATCCTTTCCTTGTGGTTGACTCACGGCCTTGGTGACCTCCCACCTTCCTCATTTCCAGTCTTCTCAGTCCCCCCATATCCTTAAGAGACAGTCTATTTAAAGAACAGAACAGTTAACCATTTCATAGTCCTGATGGACCAAGATGTCCAAGTTGTGCATAACTTCATTCCTTTCTTTTCCGGCCATTATATCAACCCAGTTGATTTCTTCTTCGGTCTCTTCTTCTGGGGGACTGGCGACATCATCACCGCAGAGAGGCATAGCGTCAGTGGGGGTTGCAACGCACTTCTGGATCAGAGTTTTGCTGTACTTAACACATAGAGAGCAAAGAGTAGGACAAACACACACATACAAAAACATTCGCTAGCTTCGCTCAAAGCAAATCAATCCAACCACCATGTCCCCATGGTCCCTGAATCCTGGATAAATACACAACATTGCGCTTTAACTAGGGCGCATACATGCCCCTCCCTTTGAATCTACAATACAGTCTAGAGCTATTTTATTCTGTAGAGCCATTAATTTAAACTAAACCTATTCTTGGTTAAGTGAGTAAATGTCTGTGGTTGTATGATTGAGGATATCCCTGTAAACCAGTCATACAGTAACCCAACTCCTACATTTGGGAATAAATTCCCGAAACGTATTCTTCCCATAGACTACTTTTTAGCACTTGTGTATTGGGTGTCTCTCTTCTGTTTCTAACTCTACCTGTGAGCAATTAACATAACATGTGTTTGACTGATAAAGCATTCTCCCTCCGGGATATCATTCTGCAGGGAGATTCTATTAACCTACTGCACCGACACACTTTATTCAAGCAAATACCCAGTATGTACCTGGCAGATACCTGGAATGCGCCGCTCCTCACCTCTGACAAGCCCCGTTGCGTTTGCCTTACCAGCCTGGGTTCATGCCTGGCTGACGGGCGGCTGATCTGTTAAATGATAATGATTAGGATTTAATAGGCTGCAATGCTTCGCGTGTCTACCAGATGGCATAAATTCATGAATTGTAATGCAGTATATATATATATACTGTGCAGTATTGCAGCCAGCGGGAATAAAATGCTTCAATCCCTGCCTGGAAAATACCTCAATGCACTCGGGCAGAAAACAGTCACAAACCTCAATACACCCGGGTATACCCGAATTCGTGGGACTAGCCGAGCTCGAATAAAGTGTGTCGCCAGTGTATAAATCCAAACAAAATAAACAGAGTTAAACAAATAATACCTTATACTATTTTGTCATCCTTATGGGACGCCACTTACACAAACATAATGGAGCATACATTGTACCTGAAAAATAATAAAAACCTGTAAAAATAAAAAGTTCAAAGTTTGTGTGTTGAGGCCTGGACTTTTTTGCATATGACCTTTCTCCCTTGATGATTAGTGGTCAGAGAGTATTGTGTCCATCAAAACACTAATTTGCAGGCGCTATGTCTTTGTCTTTATTAGCTGTTTGTGCCTAGGCTGGCACTATTTTGACGTGCGTGATGTGTATCCATGATGATAAGCAAAATTTTTACTGCAATGCTGGTGATGAGTAGTATTTAAATGGCCTTTTCATCTAGGATGAAGAGCGTGCTTGCGTAGAAAATGCTTGACCATTAACCCGTCTCGCGTAAGTGCACTTTCAGCTTTAACCTGTGCCTAGAGAGACTCAAAAATATATATTAGTTGCATGCAATACTTATTAATTGTTTTATTACCAATAACATGGTCCTTTATTCGTTCCTTTGAACTACTGATGGTCATAACTCATCCCATAAGTGTCTCATAGGGAGAGAATTTATACCTAGAAATAAATTATTGTATTAATATGGTTACTACTATTATTAGCATCCACATATAAACAGAGATATCCCCTATTAACGCTCCTCAAATTTTAAACTAAGCAACCAATGTGGACTTTACTGTGCTACAATCCAAGTTCCTAAAATTGGTACCTCAGCCTGTGCCAAACCAATTGCTTCCATAATCAACTTTATCCTGTCTGCAGGCCATTTCCCTAAGACCTGGAAAACTGCTAGAGTTGTCTCAATCTTCAAAAATGGGGACAAAAACACTGTCTCTAACTACAGATCAATCTCTCTCCTCCCAATACACACTTTCTCTCATTGATACCTAACTGCCATCTGCCAATTTCTCTGATGCAAATGGTGTCAACCTTTTAGTCATTTAATACTAACTAATCTTAAAACTCACCCCACAAATCAAGCATCCCAACAGCCTGCACTCATGGCTATTGTCCCACACCCACAGTCACTCCTGGCTTTCACCTCAAACACTCTACTGTAACTATTCTGCTACAAATGTGAAATGGCCTGTATATAATGTATACCCTGTTCACTTATGCAACTGCACTTGCAATTATATATCCCCTGTCCTTTAACTCTATGTCCAGGAAATACCCAAAAACGAATAAATGGTTACAAAATTATAAATTTGGCAGATATGATACATCCCTCAACATAGGGACGGCTTGCTACCTGCTTTGCTGTGACATCTGCAAAGGTATTATTTTTTTTTTTACCAGGGGCCTGTCAACCCTGTTAGTATGGCAGCAACCTTTATTACTGCAGTAGCCCTTGGAGTTAACATTGCTTCAAATAAATTCTGAACCTGCTGTGCATTGTGTAGTATTTACAACATATCAAGTTCTGGATCCTCTATAGGGATCTCAGAGAGTCCTTCAATAACCTATGTATCTCCCCTCTTTTGTTCATACATTATCTATATAATTATGTGAACAAAAATACAAAAATAGTTATGAAAACAGGTTGCTTGATATATAGCAAAATTAAACTGGTAAATAGATTTGTACTGTACACTGGCGACACACTTTATTCGAGCTTGGCTAGTCCCACGAATTCGGGTATACCCGGGTGTATTGAGGTTTGTGACTGTTTTCTGCCCGAGTACATTGAGTTATTTTCCAAGCAGGGATTGAAGCATTTTATTCCCGCTGGCTGCAATACTGCACAGTATATATATATAAACTGCATTGCAATTCATGAATTTATGCCATCTGGTAGACACGCGAAGCATTGCAGCCTATTAAATCCTAATCATTATCATTTAACAGATCAGCCGCCCATCAGCCAGGCATGAACCCAGGCTGGGAAGGCAAATGCAACGGGGCTTGTCAGAGGTTAGGAGTGGCGCATTCCAGGTATCTGCCAGGTACATACCGGGTATTTGCTCGAATAAAGTGTGTCGGTGCAGTATGTGTAGCGGCTATAAAAATATTTACTGCTTGTGTTAAAAGAAAAAGATCCTGCAGTAGGTCTTTTAACAACTGTAGCATTAACTATAGGGAACCTGTAAATATAATAAAAATCCTGAAATCCTGAACAAGAGATTTCCATTTAAAATAGACAAATAATTTTGAACTCTTTGCAAAGTGCTGAGCACACGGCCAGCATTAACTTTTAAAGACACTCTGACTTTAAAAAGGAAAAAAAAAAAAAATTTCAAAGCGCTTTTTTCTTTCAGGGCAAACAGCCAGTTGTTCCAGGCTTTTCGCCAGAAACTTCAAAGTACGGATAGCAGATAACGGGTTTTGCTGTCTTATTAATGCCTCGCGCAGGGATTGTAACATTAGTTTAATGTTAAATATGAAGCTTTCCACGTTGTCCTAAAACTGCATTTTGTATGGCCTTTCAAAAATTAAATAACGGGAATATTTCAAATTACTTATAAACAACAAATCTATGCCTACAAGAGCATGCAATATTCTTCCACTCATTCCACCGAATGCCTTCTGAAATAAATCTCATATTCATGCAAACTTCCATCAATACAATTTTATGCTATCCCGTTTCAACTCTGCCCTCTCTCAAACATAAACAAAATCTCTTCAAACATGCAACAGTTATACCATGACTAAAAAAAATAGCAAGCTTGACCCTACCTGTCTGATATGGCTTCTATACTGCTTTTTTAACGGAGACAATTCTCACTAAAATAACTGATGACCTCAATGCTGCTAAAGACAGATATCATTACACTCAGCTCATATTACTCAACCTCTATGCAGCATTTGCCACCACGGACACCTTCCTTTGAAGCGCTATGCACATTAAAGGCGTTATATACATATATAATACAATATATTAATTCAAACAGTGCTTGTGAGCTTTTACCAGCAATTTTAAGCAAAAACATTCCCAAACATATCTTAATCCTGTAGAAATAAAATTGAAATGTGTTATCTTACTGGTTACACACATACAGGACACTCAACACAAAAACGTCTCTCATACACAGCCAGCTTCACAGAAATATACAGATAACAAAACAGTTCTACATTACTTTGTTTTCACAAATAAACTGCTTAAGCACAGAGCTAGTTAATTTTAATGTGAATGCTTCACATTCTTTAAACTGTAAGGGAGAGGCTGTGCCCCTCCTTTCATTAAGATAGAAATACCGCAAACGAAAAAAAAATGTCTCCAGTTTAAAAAGTATCCGCCTGGCCAGGAAATAAACTTTTCAAACTATAACCAGGGACAGAGCTGAATATACTCCCTTTTTGTTGTGAGGTATTTCTCTCCTATATTCGGTGTACACCTTTTTAAAACTTTTTAAAATTTAGATTTCATCATGAGCAACTAATATTCATATTTTTTGTAATTATCTGCAAATGCATGGATGGTGACCTATACACACATGATAATCAGCATGACCCACAGTATCTTTCACACAATAAATCATTCAGGAAAAAATTCATTAGGGTTACAAACAAACTCTTTACATAAGGTAGCGGTGTGTTTTTTTTTTTTTTTTTTTAGAGACTTGCACTCTGAGCCCCCACGGGCAAAGCAGCACTTGCCTGCTTCTGACTGATTGTGGCACACTCTCTGCCAATGACCAGTATTACCACAGTTAAAACAGACACCTGAGCTATTCTTCCTGATTGATTGATTTCTGGGACCAGCATAAACTATTAGTAGCTTATTGAAAAAACAGCTAAATTATGACAAATAATTGCAGATAAATAATAATACAATACTTATACTTTACACAATATACAATGGTCCTTCAACTAGATCAGAGATAACAGTCCAGTCGTGCACAAAATTTACTGGACTTAACCAAAAAATTTGTCAATCACATTCACAATTTAGGTCTTTTAAATTCCCAGAGGGGGGGGGGGGTGAGACAATGTAAAAATCACATATACTCACTTGCCACCTCTGTGAATCCCCAACTCTGACACCAAAGCTGAAGGAAAACTGTTATTCCTCACCTAGGCTTCAGAACTGAGAGGGACCCTTCCTCTGCCAAGAAAGCTGAAGGCCTTGTGACTGGATACACATTCTGCACCAATTGCAGCAGACTTCCCGGGGAAGCTTTCACGCCCTGCAACTTATTATCTCCGATTTTTGTTGAACTTACAGGCCCGGGAATACGAAAGAAATGAAACGTAACACACGCCAGGTTTCAAATCTTTTGTCTCCATTTATTACTCATAGGGTAATGACTTTTATACCAGAAAAAGAAGATATTGGTTAGAGGCGTAACATAGGCGTAACATAGGCGCAACCTGGGTGTGTCTTGGGTTTAGCATTGATTAGAGGCGTGATTTAGGAGCAGGACATATTAGTGGCATGATTTTTGGGACATGTTTCTCCCAATACAGGCAATGTCTGAATACATAGCTTATTCATTGTCTGTTATCAAAAGAGACCTTGAATCTTTAGCAACTAATTATACTATTTTGCCTCTTTCAGAGAATCAGTCTATTATATTCCAACTAAAAGAGCAGGAGACTGACAATACAAAAAGTATCTTAGCAATATCCTGAGCAGGAAGAAAGGAAATGTAATTTGGCAGAAACGGAGTGCATTAGGAATTATATTTCAGCAAAAGGCTGACTACAGAATCTTAACTAGTTATAAACAAACAAAATGGATGCTTAACACAAGTGTAGATTCTGGCCTGACCTACTGGTCCTAACACTGTGCATGCAATGTCTTATATATAATGTAAACCCTGCTCACTTAATGTTACTGTATTTGTAACCATGTATTATTTGTAATTTTAACTCTATGCCCGGGAGATACTTGAAAACGAGAGGTAACTCTCAATGTATTACTTCCTGGTAAAACATTTTATAAATAAATAAATACATCTCTCATAGTCTCTTGCTGAAATCCCTCTTCTTGCTTCCCATTAAATCCTCTATTACTTAAAATGTTTCCTCCTCTCTTAAGGCTCTACACTCTCTCTCGTTATACACCTGCCCTACTTTTGCATTCTGCTCAAGGATGTATTTTCCCTACTCTTTTTGTATCTAAAGCCCTCTCCCGCCTAAAACCTCTCACTGCCTACACTCTGGAATACCCTTCCCCTCAATATCTGGCTAGCACCATTTATCTCCACTTTTAAAACCAATCTTAAAATAAACATCTTTAACTAAGCATATGGGTAGCTCCATTAACAGATAAAATACGTCTCATGTGCACTGACCTTGACCTCTTACAGATTCACTTACCAGAACACACTCCTACTGTCTCTAAGTTCTCTATACTTACAACATAGATTGTAAGCTCTTCAGGGCAGAGGCTCCTTTTCCTAATATTACTTATATTTTTGAAGCTCATTCCCATTATGTGTTATATTATTATGTCACGTGTGTGAAGCGCTATGTACATGGATGGCGCTATATAAATGAAAATATACATACACCACTATCAGTAGATATATTATCATTCTTTAAGCCAATAAGATTCCAAATTACAAATACTTAAATAGCAAGCACAAACAGCTCCAGATTACTGTATATGATATTATAATTTTTTCATATTCACATTTTCTTGAGATCTAAAATCCAAGACTTTTTGTCAAAACAAAAACAAAACCACAAAAACATTTTCGAACCAAAATAAAAACACAGGTTGAAGTGCAAATCTCTATTAATTATGACTATAACATTATATATAGTTTTTCAGTACTACTTTCAATATCTCCCTTTATGTTCAAATGTGGTCAATATTATAAAACTATGCTACATAGCGCTTAATATTGGTAAAACATAGGTGCTGATAGTATAACAATTTAAATGAACATATACGTACAATAAGTAACAATAGTTTTTTTCCTGCGGTCGTTTTATTCGGTTCTCAGAAAGAGACTGTCATGCTCACAAGTGCACAGTAGGAACTTTCCCTTTTGTTCAATATATACTGACTCGGCCAATTTCATATTTAATAGCTGCTGTACCTGGATGTTAGCTAAGTCAGTAAGCTAACTAAGAGTATTTTCCAGATATATTTTACAATTCTGGTCTCGTAATAGCTGCAGTAGAAGCTCTGTGATTTATTGGTGCTAACCATACATTACATATTGATAGTATGAAATATGGTTTGTTTCATTAACTCCTCACAGAATTATAAATTGAATCCTGTACTAATTGTTGTGCTTTGTGCTGTGGACTTATAAATGGCATAGAAAGGTTTATGCCAAGAGAATTAAGTTTCGTGTTCTTTGCAATGTTTTTCAATGTTAGTGCCTGTTTGGTGGGAGATACCCATTCTTATTATTTGGTTTGGCAAGAGATTATATGATTTGTGTTAACTAAGAGACTGAGTCAAAGGGGTAGGTTCACAGACGTGCATCGTTTTTGCGTAAATAATGTCTGTCGCCGAAATTAGGAATTGATGTTATTGTTCGTCTTATTAACAGTATCATCAAAGCTAATGAGATGCAGAAAAAATGTCCGTTTGTTAAAGTAGTAGCGCTATTAACGTGGATTTTCATGTCTCGGAGATGCGTTCCCCAAAACACTGCACATGCGCTTTGGTAAAGTCTTATTAGCGCACGCCATTTTGTGACGCATTCAATTCATATGCATTATTATAATTAGCATTACCTATCAGGACACAGATGAGCATGTTTCAAATTCAAATAAATGCACATTACAAACACAAAAACTCAGCCATTTCATTTAAACTGCAAAACAGTAGAGATGGCTGAGCAGGTGTCTGCTCAAGTAGTACCTCCTGCTATTCACGCTTGCCAAATACGTAGCCGGAAATTCACAGATGAGGAGCTAGAGATTTAAATTAGTGGGGTTGCAGAAAAAAACTCCAAATTATTAGTGGCTGTTTACTCCAGGGGAAGAAAAAACGAGTGACTCAGCGGTCACAGCTCCTCCAAACAGCCAGACGCATTGAAAAAGTAAAAAACTTTATTGAATCAGAAGGTGAACATCAGCAAAAGAGATACTCTGACGCGTTTCGTCTCTTTTGCTAATGTTTATCTTCTGATTCAATAAAGTTTTTTACTTTTTCAATGCGTCTGGCTGTTTGGAGGAGCTGTGACCGCTGAGTCACTCGTTTTTTCTTCCCCTTGTCATCTTTTCCGGCTGGAGCACGCCGACACCACGAGCAGCCTGGAACCACGCTGCTCACCTATCAGCGCTACAGGCAGACCGCACAATTCATCGTGAGTACTGACCAGCTGATTTGTTACATCGTAGGACACAGGGTGCAGGTGAGGCCAACGGATACCGGACATATTGACTTACCTTAGGCATTTCCTTGGACGTGCCTTTCTGTACTTCTACCGGTGATATATGCTTCCCAGCCCCTCACCCTGATTTAGTCCAGAGACGTATGAAGTTCCTACAGATTTTATAACAACATTTTATGAAGATGTGGTGTCTTTCTCCTTGTTCTATGGACTGATATATTTACAGCCTTGGTAGTAGCCTCAGGTATATTTGGGGGTCATTCCCCATTTTTTCTGCTGTTTACTCCAGGACCAGCACTGCTGAGAGTCAGAGGATTTAGGGGCCAACCTGAAGTGCCTAAGAGCACACCCTCTGCAGCACTGAATTGGTGAAGAAGCTCTGGCGGACAGCAAGAAAAAGGTGTAAAAAAAAATAAAAGCTTGCTGACCATGATGCCCAGGTGCAGAAGACTGGTTTCGTACCACCTGTCCCATTGCACTTGACCCTATGAAGAAGCGGGTCAACTCTGTCATACTTACCTCCCAAGTAGTTAGACTACCTGGCCTTGTGGATTCAGGGGATGCTGATAGATCTGGTAAGTGCTAATAGAGTACTGTACATATGGTCACAAACAGCTCCCTTACGTTGCTCTGCTATTTGGCCAGGGTCTTTATGAAATGGGCTTTTGGGTAAACAAATAGATCACATAGCACAATATTGTATCATTCAGGCTTCTGCCTGCTTTATTCCATCCCAGAAGGAGACTGCAGCTTTAACTGAAATACATTTGAGGTATTGTATTGTATGTCTTTATTTATATAGCGCCAAAAGTGTACTCAGCGCTTCACAAAGAATACAGTACAGGGAATTATAATAATACAATAGGTGCAGCAAAAATCAGTCAATAGGAAAGGAAATCCCTGCCCCGAAATCTTACAATCTAAGAGGTTTGTGAGGAAACTTGCAGAGAGAGCAGGTGAGGGAATAAGTGCTGTAGATGGGTGTGCTTGGCCACAATGGGTGGTATAAGTGACTGTGGGACAGTAGCCATGAGTGCAGGCTTTTGGGATGCTTGATTTGTGGGACAAGTTTTAAGGTTAGTCAGTGTTAAATGAAAATGCTAACACCATTTACAGGGGAAGAGATGGCAGGGAGGCGTGGGTAAGATCAGGTGTGCATGTCTGGGTTCAGGCTTAGGGGAGATCCCCAGCAGCAGGAAGGAGTAGATAGAGGGTGTGAATAGAGGATTTGTGTGGGTGTTTTTTATTGAGGGGTAAAAAAGTTGTTGGGAGAGAGATGTATAAATAATTTTGCAGTGGGGAGTGGGGATGTTGGAGAGAACAGGGATGTTCACAAAGGAGCGAGGAAACAGTAAACAGAAAAAGAAATAGGGAGGGCATAGTGAGATACAGGAGGAGAGACTGGTCAGTTATTGGAGGCTAGGAAGAGTACAAAGAATCACCGCTTTTAGAAAGAAAAGTTCTCACAGTTGTAAAGTTGTTGTTCAGAATTCAGATCCTCCTCAATCTTCACCTCCAATTTCAACTCCAAGATTAACTCCACACACACTTAAATGTTACACTTTGGTGTTACACAGCCATATTTTAAATAAATAATAATAAATAAAATATGGCTCACAGCCAAAGTATCCTGCCTTAAGTATGCTAAAACACAGCCACATTGACTAATAATTAAGGGAGGGGTCTGCCTAATCAACAGACACACCAAATTGTTAATTAAATTTTAGGATCTTGCAAATTGATGGTAGAATCCATTTCACACATACCAATCTTTATACATTTTAAAATCTGTAGCAATTGATAGTAGAATCCAGTTCACACTCCAGGTACTCAGGTTTCTGCCCGTTAGAATAGTCCCAAGCAGTGGGACTGCAATACTTTGAAAAACATTTGAGTTACTCAGGCCTCTGCCTGTTTTAATCCATCCCAGTAGGGGACTGCAACACTTGCATAGAAATATATATAAAAGAAATAAACCCTGCTCAAATGGAGCTCTTACTAGACAGAGATTTCTCTCTATAGGATTGGGCGGCTCATTTGCCTTCCAACTATATGAAATTCAGCACATTTATAATCGGTTACAGAATTCATAAGAAGAAGGGTTTTTGTTTCAGTGAATGGGGTGTCCTCCCCTCACTGGCTGCTGGCAGCAGTGGCGTCCCAGCCTCTAGGCTCTAGTAGAGAGTGTGAGGAAGCAAACCAAACTGCTTTATGTACTGTACCTGCCCCAATTAGCAGGGCAGATGAGGGAAATTAGAACAACTGTGAACTCTGGTCTGGATCTCCTATCCACCAACTTCAGCAATTGTGAAGTTGTAGGATCGATCACATTTACACTGTGGCTGCACTTTCTTATCTAAATAGGACAGAAAGCTGCCTAACATCCTGCGATTATGTCTCAATATATAATACACTTGATATCAATCTCATGTATTCATGTCACTTTAGACACAACCTTGAACATCACAACAAACATTACAGTCATATTTTCAGTGCACTCACACATACAGGTGAGAAGAATTTAGCTAAGTAACATGCTTTCATGTGTGCCCTCATAAGATTAGAAAACAGTATAAGTCATGCCTTGCACTTTGCAGTGTGAGATCGATAGTATAAAGTAATTATTTGCCTTTTTGAGGACCATATAACTGCTCACTTATCACAAGAACAGTAGTTTAAGTAACACTTAGAGCTTCAGTATCTCAAAGAGTTCTTCTAAAACCCAATTAATCATCTTATTAAAGGTATCTAACCACCCACTGTACCCAGCACTTATCTCCTAAGATTCACCACTAGAAACCTGCTTCTAGTCTTAAGGTTCGCTGATGAATCTTGTTGTTCTTCCTTCTGCTAATGATTACCAACAGTATTGAGCTGTGTCAACAAATCAGATTTGTGTCTAAATACATTCCAAACTTCTGATGTTAGCCATTACAAACATGTTAGAAATAGTAACTTTTAAGGTATTTAATGTAACTTACTGTTGTGCACAGGGTATACTTGAAAATTACAAGTAACTTTAAATGTAATTGCTCTAAAAAAGGGTGATAAACCGTAGTATGCCTCAGCTGTCATTCATGAGAATGGGAGTTAAGGCTTTCTAAATGTTAGCAACAGTTTGTGGATCAGTGCCTCTATATATGAATTAACTTTATTTGCACTATGTGTGCTTTTCTATGTTTTGCATATTGATACCTGCGCTCCCCTGTTTTTCCAAGACGTGCTACAATAGAAGTGGAGGTTGCAGATCATCCACTAAAGGGTTTTTTGAGCTGCAATTTTTTGTTCACATTTACTTATTTGTATTCACTTTATATTTATTCACGGCTATTGCCTTTATCACTGCGCCACCCATTTTGCAAGTATTGCATATTTCTGTCACCTCTATATATTCTACTGCAAAAATATTCTATAAATAAAGAGATATATTGAGGAATGACTGTTTTTCCAAATCAAATTTAACCTAATATGCTTACATGAACTCACGTTCTGTATGAATGCATTTGATGATATGATGTATTTCCTTTGCAGACAGACAGAGAATGGCTGCAGGTACAAAGTCTGTGCCTGATTCTTTTGAGCCCATGGTGGAGACCCTCTTCCTCACGGATGTCCCTGAGGTGCTCCAAGATGCTGCTCAAGCAGCCCTCCTCCCAGCTGCTATCCCAGCTGCACCAGCTGCTGTGCTAGCTGCACTAGGCATATATCCAGGGGCAAGCAGGTGCACACCTCTATCTCAATCCACTGTGATGGTGCATCAGATAGAGCTGCTGGAGATGCAGCTTCAGGTGCCTGGAGACTAAGCTGGCACTTATCGAGGCCTCAACACGGTGGAGGGAGTTCAGCTTCCAGCACATGGAGGAAGGAGCTCAGTGCTGGGATCAAGCAGCTCTGCCCCACCAACATGTAATGATACACACAATGTGTAAGCACACCAGTGCTATCCTAAACAGCCTCGATTAAAGGCCTAACATGGGCAATTCAGCAGGGCCTGGAGGCCATCCCTGCCCTCTCATTGGTAACCACCTCCGGGGCATGAATTGAGTCTCTGCCCTCATCAGGTTGAAATGGTTGAAATGCCAGCTCCACCACCATCCATTGACATTCCTATGCCATCCACACAGTGTGTGAATTCGTTTAGATGTGGCAGAGCATGCACCTGGGGGCCCAGTGAGCCAGCCAGCACACCAACCAAAAAGAGGCATGGAATGCAAATATTTATGATGTTGCAGTTTGTATATGTTATTCTATTATTTGTTCATATACAGTACATTGTTAAAAGTTTTTTGTTTGTTTTTTGTCACACACAGTGAAGAAACTGTGGGTCATTAAAATTTATTTTGCCAACTTCTGTCTTTTGGAAATTTTTATTCTCGAGAATCATTATTTTACACTCATACTTTATACACTCAATATTACATACAGTCCAAGACCACAGAAACATATCCTACAGTACATTCCCTTTAATCATTAAAAAGCATAGTATTGTTTATTCTATGAAAAAAGCACATTCAGATGCAACTGTTGATGTGTTTCAGCCACTTATACGGTATGTTCTACCACAGCGGTGCGCAAACTGAGGGTCGCACCCCCCGAGAGTGTCTGCGGGGGTACAGGGTTTACAGAAGCCCTGCGCGGTTCCCGAAAGCACTTAAATTAAGTCCCAGGGAAGCGGTGAAGGCCTCTGTAAACTGCACTTACCTTGGCTCCTGCGGCTTCTGGAGACACGTTGCAATGGCAACGTGACGTAATGACGGAGGGGCTCAGTTACGAGGGGGCGGGGCACAGAGAGAGGGGAACAGCAGAAGGGGGGCGCAGGGAAAAAAGATTGCGCTCCCCTGTTCTAACATATATATGTTATTATTACACATGTAATAAAAGGGCTAAATCCTACACAGTGTCATGGGAGAGCAGGACATTTTCATGGGATCAAGCACTAGACAGGACACAAAAATCAAATTAAAGTATTTTTATTCTGGTGAGAGCCAGCAAACCCAACACCAATCACAATAGAGCGTTACTTACAGTCTCGTCTATTCAAAGGGAATCCTAAACAGTCTAGGTGCCCGGCGACACTGAAATGCCTTTCCCAGGGCAGCTTCCACTCATTTATCAGCTTAAAGTCTGTAAGTATAGCTGGCTGCAATTCCTGAAGCAGTAAGTTTAAATTTCCAACTGTAGTGGAGCACACAGCCTCAGTTTTGGGTCTCTCTAGCAAAACCTCTGAGAAACGCACTTAGTCGATCCGTACGACAGGGTCAGAAACCTCTCCAGTATTGAAATCAGTTGCCAATCTTATAGCTGTCCAATCTCCATAGCCAACCATGGGGAATGGGGCAGAGATCAATGACAACACAGATGTGTTGGCCAATGAGGTCAGGGTATGATTTGGAGGCTGAGGCAAGAAGGGCGGGAATTACGAACTAGCCAATGGGAACAGTGCATACCTCCTCCTGTTCCCGAGGCTGGCTCGGTATCTCTTGATGAGATAGGCGTCTCTCTGTCTGGGCAGACAATGGTCCTTTTAATTAGACCAATGGCGCCCTGTCAGGACTGCCCATCCCCACCCTCAATTGTTCACAGCCTCCTTGTGGGACCCTCTGCACATGGATCACTGTGCTGAGGCGGAGTAAGTGTATTACCAGGCTAGCATGCCCAGGGAACATTATACACCAACACCAATAATTCAGCAATAATAAAGGGTACAATAATTTTCCACGTACATATTTCGCCAGAAAAGCCATGATAGAATGAATATACATCAAGACGATGGGGCAATGAATAGGCTTTACCTTTATTAGAAAAGCCACACTGCCCCTATTGTCACACTCAGTACATTCATGTGGGTAACACTTAACACCTGCCCTATTTCCTTGCAGGCTATTTGTAGAAATAACACACTGATAATCAGGGTCTGAATGTTGGCAACGCCAGCTTTTAGAAGGACTTAAATATTGTTGAGTTGTTATGATTTGATAACATGAACAGGTCTGAGGATCTACGTTGTTAGGTACCATACGATTTGCATATGGGTAAGCCAAATGTCCATAAAAAATTATTAATCCCCTATTTTAAAGTAACGGCAAGGACATTGTAACGCTATGGACCTTTGGGGATACGCGTTACGGATAATGGTATGCAAAATGGCGATAGCATAACGCTAAATATCTAACACTTCTATGGCGCTACCCTAAAGAAAGTGGCATACTGTATAGAGAAGGAGACAGGAATACATTTAGAAAAAGCATAAAGGTTGCACCATTTAAATACTATTTTTTTTATAGAGGGGGATGGAATGGCCCAGAAGGGTCATAGGGTGTGCACCTTGCACTATACCAATTGTGAAAGGAGGGAAAACTAAATGGTATAACCTGTGTAGTATAGGAACAAAAACTGCAATAAAGTGTGGAGGTGGTGCTGGCAGGGAAGGGGTTAATATTGAACAAACGGATAAAGAGAAGTTCCCTATATGCCGCACAAGAAAACACCTGTACCTGTATTAAAACTTACTATTTATTAATAAACAATTAAAATATATTTATTGCAGCAGTAGTGTAACCAAAAAATTAAAAAGTAAATTAAAAACGGAGAGGTTAGCTGTATGCCTAATTCGGACTAACAATGTAGATAGAAACCACTATTGTAAGTATGAGTGTCCCACAACTATATGATTATACTAGAAGTGGTAGTGGTTCTGTAACAATTTTAATGTCCTTAGAACACTACTCCCAAATGTTGAGGGATGTACCTAAAATAATGTATAGATACAAAAAGAGTGTGGTTAAGCCTGGTAGAGTGTACCGATGAAGCCACTACAGGTGAAACATATGTAGGGCAAGCTAAGCGTTACCACCTAGTTCGCTGGCTATATCGGAGAAGTCTGCTGCCTAACCTTCTTTCAGAGTGTTTCGGAGACTTCAATAGGAAGCACAACACTCTGACTACTCCTTATCTGGTGTATGGTTCTAAGTACAAGACACATACCTTGTGATCTTGCGACGGCTGCTGAAGCTTATCATAAAAGACCCACAGGCTCATTTAATCTTGAACCTGACGGCCTGGCACAAATGTGTATGTATATTTGATCTACACTCTACCAGGCTTAACCACACTCTTTTTGTATTTATACATTATTTTAGGTACATCCCTCAACATTTGGGAGTAGTGTTCTAAGGACATTAAAATTGTTACAGAACCACTACCACTTCTAGTATAATCATATAGTTGTGGGACACTCATACTTACAATAGTGGTTTCTATCTACATTGTTAGTCCGAATTAGGCATACAGCTAACCTCTCCGTTTTTAATTTACTTTTTAATTTTTTGGTTACACTACTGCTGCAATAAATATATTTTAATTGTTTATTAATAAATACTATTTTTTTTATAGTTAGAGCAATATAATATACAATTTTTTTTTTAAACAAAATCATTTCTACATTTAAGATAAAGTGAAACCATTTAGAATTTTAGAAATGATAAACTAACTAATTAACGAAATGTATTAGGTCCTGGAAATAGTTTACTTTGGATCAATATTTCTTTGAAAAAGAGAACTACTGTAATTGTGATATTCAGCAGTGTTTTGTAGTGTGTGTACTGTACTGTATGTGATAGAGTGTGATTTAGTTAGAAAAATAAATAAATAAATAGTGAATAACAGTCTACATGAGGAATTCAAGAGATCCACAAAGCATCTTGCATCCCACATTTGGTGTATAGGCTTTGCTTTCTCTTTTATTATGTACTATTAACTCTAATGTACAGTTTAAAGTTGTGGCTTGCTGCATCAACCAAAATGGCCGGGTGCCATACGTTGCATAATGCACCAACATGATGGTACACCCATTGTTACAAGTAATTATTGGAATAGCTCCTACAATCTATGTCACAGTAACAAAGTTACTGGCGTGGATCATAAATTCTCTACTCCATGTTGATATTTATATAATAATTAAATATGCATACAGTATAATGAAAATCAAATTCATAAAAGGAACACACAAAAAAATGTTTAAAAGATCAAATTAACCTGTATTCATAATTATTCTTAAAGAAAATATCTTGAAGCTGAATACTGAAAGTGTTCTCTATCTACTACAGAAAGTTCAGATCTGGGATCAGTGATCATCTTACACAACAGTCCCTTGATAACAATATAATGCAAAGAGAAAACGATTGCAGGTTACGTAATTAGACAAACTGAATACAGCCGTGTTATTGTTTCATTGTTAATTATATTAGAAATGTAATCCTAATAAAGTAATAGATTGAACATGCATGATTCAATTAATTTGTTTTGGTTTATTACTGAATAGAGTTTATATTAGGGCATACAATTTTGCAAGAGAAAAGCATATACAGAGCACCTTATCTCATTAAGTTGTCTATGCATGGTTGTCCTCCCTCTACAATTACATTAAAAGACACCACATTTTTAAAAAAATCTGATTTGCACAATGCTTGTAGAAACAATATAAAAATAGATGTGTACACTCAGGCCCAGATATAAACTCTGTTAATATGGAGTTAATATCGTACCCGATTAAAAAAAAAAACATTTTGGCTACCAAAAAATTAAAAATAAACAAATCACATAAAAATAATCCAAGCTCGATGGCTAAAAATAAAACAAATAACCACCAAAAAAACAATAAAAAAAAAAACAATCCAAGGCTCAATGGCCAATAAAAGCAAAGTAAAAAATAAATTCAGGCTCGATTGTCTATTTCCAATCATGGATTCATGGAAAACCATGACCAGCCATCCAGGCTGGACGACGTTGGATCCTCAACCTGACCCGAAGCCCTCAATCTCCTGTTGCTTGTAGAAGATACTTGTGTATGTATTTATTTTATTATTTTCTTTATAGTTGTCTTCTTTGTCAGCTACAGGATGTAAACAGGAAAAATAGAAGGAACATAGCAAATCAAGAGAACTTGAGGCACTGGATAAAAAAAGAAATGAAAATTTATTATAGCATCAAACGGATAAAAAAGGAATCTCTGATGCGTTTCCCGCCATAGCTGGCATTTTAGCAAAACTTTTATAAAGCACCAGCTACAGCGGGAAACGTGTCAGAGAATCCTTTTTTACCGGCTTGACGCTATAATAAATATTGATTTCTATTTTTGATCCAGAGCCTCCAGTTCTCTTGATTTGCTGTGCTCCTTCTATTTTTCCTGTTGCTATCTATTTTGCCCGGTGGGATGCACGCTCGGATGATTGGACTTATCACCCTCAGCACAATGGGTCTGTGAGTACTTTATTACATTCAACTACTGATTGCCAGCTACATAACGACATCACTAGAGTAACCTATGAAGGTTGGGAATGGAAATGGTTTATATTTTTTCATTTACCTGAACGTACTGTAGGGCTCAGGGCAGGATTTGTCCTGACCTTCTGTTCTACCTATTGCGGGACATCAGGTATTGGTCTCCTTCTTGCCTGCTTAATCTTGGTTCAGGTCTACAGCGGCACAGTGATGACTCATAGGGGCTTATTCTGTAAACTCTGTTAGCGCTGAACCGTGCAGTCTGTACGGAAAGCCCCATTGACTTACAGTAAATAGGACTTACTGGTCATATGGTTCAGCGCTAAAGGAGCTTACAGAATAAGCCCCATAGATTCTTACCACCCAATCTTTTTAGTAGGGTAATGTAGAGTCTTTTTACTATGATACTAGCAAGATTTTTGCAGCACCATTGTTTGGAGAATTTCTTCTCAAAACCTTCAGCCACAGGATGTAACCTCTTCACTAACTTCTGGTCTTGTGAGATGGCCCAAGCCGTATATAGGACCTGGGAAATCACACATCAGATGTTGATTGATGTACCATGTGATTCACCCCCCCCCCTTTTTTTTTATAGATGAGATGTCATCTTTTTTGTATGTATTTATTTTAAATGTTTTCATCTATTGCTTTTGAATGGGCAAAATCTCTATTAGTAACTTTAGGCTAATAGGACTATTGGGCATTAGTCCAGTGGGGGGTGTTTGGTTTGTTTGGGGTGTGTGAATGGGGTAGTTACCGCATGGTTGTTGGTTAGGCCTCCCAGGGGGTGGGAGGGGTAAGGGTCAACCCCATGGTTACCTTTGCAGTTTGTAAAGAATTGCATCGCAATGCTTTACTAGTGACTAAGGTAGCCAACGGGGGTATGTTATATAGTTAAATGTTTATATTAACCCTTTTTTGGCCAGCTATTCATGGAAAACCATGACTAGTTAACCACTTGGGCTATTAAAGGGGTTAATATGTACTGTAATGTAGTTAAAGTTATGGTTTTTCACCTGTCTCAGGTTGGTTTATATTGTCTTGTCTACAGTATGTATTTAATGGGCAATATATTGTCCATTATTCATAATAAAGATAGGGCTAACGCAAGCCTGGAGCAGGTTAAAAAAAACAAAAAACTGCAGTACTGTATTTCAGCTGTAAATCCCTGGCAACCCTATGGGCTTGAGGCCCCAAAGATCTATCCCTGTTTCCCACACTCCCTGGTGGAGAATGGGGTAGGTGATCCCACTCCCCTGAGGGAGGGGAAGGAAGGTGAACCAGACCCCTGGCTCCACACATCCACACACCCTAAATTTGGAACTGCAGCTCCTTTTTATTACCAGGGGAGGGGCTCCAGGTCTCAGCCCCATGTGGGCAGTAACCAGGCCATAAGCCACCACCCTGTCACTCAAGGGAACTGCTTACTTACAGTATGGCAGGTTCAACCCTAACACTGCCTGCGCTGGTACTAGGACTTACATATTAGGCAGGGAATCTAGTAGCCACGGGCTGCATGGCTACAGACATTTACCGTTCTATAGGTACTGTAATAGGTCACAATTTTTTAGTTAAAGGCTGTTGACTGCCAAGTTCCATACCTCTACTTTTCCTTTCTCGTTGCATCATGAATATTGCCACAAGAGTAATTGAGGCTGAAAAGAGTACAGTATATTACAAAACAGATACAGATGCACCTTAATCATACCAACTAGGGGAGCCTGTGCTCAATTATTCTGAGAAGGATTTCAACCCCCATACTCTAATCATTGACACACAGGCATTTTGCCTCACATCCTATTGCCTGCTCTCACATCCTGATTTTTAACCCGAGCTCTTGGTTAAACAATATTGTTTCACTGTGTTTATCTTTATTTTATCAATTAATAATAAACGCTAAGTTTTACCAAGCCCAGGGTGTGTTCCGTTAACTGCTATCCTTATTGGAGGTCGCTGTGATTTCTTCTCAGTGGCTCTTCAAACTTGCTGCTGAAGTTCTTGTGTTGCATGGTAGCACCCCTTGTTTGCCACTCACTTGGGACAAATGGGCAAAATATTACACTTGCAACAACTGCATCCAATTCACAAAGTCCTGTTGAGCAGTTTGACTCTCTATTGTCCCACAAATGAAATACCCCAATGTGGAGCCAAAACAAAGGCGATAGAGGGTGTGTGTGTGTGTTGCTAAGCAACGTGCAAGACTCCAACAAACAGGGGGCGTGGAAAAAGTGACGTGAAGCACAAATGAATTTCAATGATCGAAGAGCTGAAACATGTATGCAGTAGACATTAATCTTTTTATAGCAACTGAAACCTAGTACATAAAGACTGATACCATAATAACAATCATATTATTTGCATGCAACAGAGCGATTCACATAGTCCTCAAAAATTGATGCTTCAACGTTTTTATTCTAACTATGAGAACATAACATACAAGTTCAAATATCATAGCAATCCAGTCTGATTTCAGTGGCTAGGCTATGTCCATTTGAAACACCCGCAACATACTATCAAATGTTATATAATTGCAGTGACGTGGTCATCATTGATATGTAAAAAACGGCTTCATTATCTCCACAGTGCTAAACCAGTAGCTTATTTTCAAAACATATATTGTTCAAACAATCATAGATTCATGTCTTCCATAGCTTTCTTACAGATTGGTTATATGCCTTACAGTATGTTCTAGTAAGAACAAGCAAAACTTTATCGGGGAGTAGGCTGAGGTGACTGTCGCCACCAATCCATCATGTTTGTACATGGAATATACATAACCCAGTATTACATACTGTATATGGTTCAAAATCATCAGCCGTTACATGCTTGTGATGTTTTGCTAATGCACAAAAGTTATTAATCATAAAAATGCTTGTAATCCACATTGATATATACCAATATTTCATGTTACAATTATACTCAATCTGGCAATATTTTAATTGTGCCCAAAGGTATTTTTGGAATTCAATTGGTAGTTTTGTTAAAGCCCACCCATGGTATTTGTGTCCAAGAAGAATCACAGTTTTCATGTAAATTAATTAGTCTCCTTATATCATCATTAGGACAAGCAATTTCTATTGCCACAGGTCTATCATGTATACATATAATATTATATGTATATCATTATATACATATAATATACATAACCTAGTGTATTGTATTGTATGTCTTTATTTATATAGCGCCATAAATGTACATAGCGCTTCACAGTAGTAATACATGTCATATAAATAACAAATAATATAAATAACAGATCATGGGAATAAGTGCTTCAGACATACTGTAAAAGTAACATTAAGGAAGGAGTCCCTGCTTCGAGGAGCTTACAATCTAATTGGTAGGTAGGGAAAACGTACAGAGACAGTAGGAGGGAATACTAGTAAGTGCATCTGCAGGGGGCCAAGCTTTATGTGTCATATGTCCATGATTATCCAGTGCTACTCATATGCTTCTTTAAGCAGATGTGTCTTAAGGTGGGTCTTAAAGGTGGATAGCGAGGGGGCTAGTCGGGTATTGAGGGGCAGGGCATTCCAGAGGTGTGGGGCAGAAAGTGTGAAAGGTTTAAGGAGGGAGAGAGCTTTAGATACAAAGGGGGTAGAAAGAAGACATCCTTGAGAAGAACGCAAAAGTCGTGATGTTGCATAGCGAGAAATTAGGGCTGAGATGTAAGGAGGGGCAGAAGAATGTAACGCTTTAAAAGTGAGCAGGAGAATTGAGTGTGAGATACGTGATTTAATCAGAAGCCAGGAGAGGGATTTCAGGAGGGGAGATGTGGAGACAGATTTAAGGAAGAGTAGACTGATTCTGGCAGCAGCGTTTAGGATAGATTGTAGGGGAGACAGGTGAGAGGTAGGAAGGCCGGACAGCAGGAGGTTGCAGTAATCGAGACGTGAGAGAATGAGGGCCTGAGTCACAGTTTTAGCAGTTGAGTAACAGAGGAAAGGGCGTATCTTTGTGATATTGCGGAAGAAAAAGCGACAAGTTTTAGAAACGTTTTGAATATGAGAGGAGAATGAGAGAGAGGAATCAAGTGTGACCCCAAGGCAGCGTGCTTGGGCTACTGGGTGAATGATTGTATTTCCAATAGCAATGTGGAAGGAGGTAGTAGGGCCAGGTTTGGTAGGAAGTATAAGGAGCTCTGTTTTTGCCATGTTAAGTTTCAGTCGGCGGATGGCCATCCTGGATGATATTCCAGAGAGGCATTCAGAAACTTTGGTCTGTATAGCAGGTGTAAGGTCAGGGGTTGAAAGGTAAATTTGTGTGTCGTCAGCATAGAGGTGATATTTAAACCCAAAAGATGTGATTAGGTTACCTAGAGAGAGTGTGTAGAGAGAAAAGAGAAGGGGTCCCAGGACAGAGCCCTGGGGTACCCCCACGGAGAGATCAATAGAGGAGGAGGAGATGTGAGCAAAAGAGACACTAAAGGTACGATGGGAGAGGTAAGAGGAGATACAGGATAAAGCTTTGTTCCGAATACCAAGAGTATGGAGAATGTGAAGGAGAAGAGGGTGGTCCACGGTGTCGAATGCTGCAGAGAGGTCGAGTAATATGAGCAGAGTGTAATGACCTCTGTCTTTGCAGCGTGGAGGTCGTCAGTTATTTTAGTGAGGGCTGTTTCAGTAGAGTGAGCAGTGCGGAAGCCAGATTGTAGAGGGTCTAGGACAGAATAGGTGTTGAGAAAGTGTAGCAATCGAGAGAATACAAGACGTTCAAGGAGTTTGGAGGCAAAAGGCAGGAGGGAGACAGGTCGATAGGTAGAAGGACAGGTAGGGTCAAGCTTGCTGTTTTTGAGTAATGGTATAACGGTTGCATGCTTGAAGGATGAAGGAAAGGTACCAGAGTAGAGGGAAGAGTTAAAGATCTGTGTGAGCATAGGGATTATAGAAGGAGCAAGAGGTTTTAGGAGATGGGAGGGAATGGGATCAAGAGGGCAAGTGGTAGAGGGAGAAGAGGAGATCAGCAGTGATACATCCTCCTCCGAGATAGCAGAAAAAGAGTCAAGAAAGGCAGGAGGAGAGTTGGGAACATTGTGACATGGGAAGAGGCAACAGATGGGATATTCTGCCATATGGACTCCACCTTTTCCTTAAAAAAGTCAGCAAAGTCCTGAGGTGAGATGGAGGAAGAAGAGGAGGCAGCTGAGGGTGGTCTGAGTAGAGAGTCAAAGACAGAAAAGAGACGGCGTGGGTTAGACTTGTGTGTGTTGATTAGTGATGAAAAGTAGGTTTGTTTAACCTGAAAGAGGGCAGAGTTGAAACAGGATAGCATATATTTGTAGTGAATGAAGTCTGCGAGCGTATGAGATTTCCTCCAGAGGCGTTCAGAGGAACGAGTGGAGGAACGCAGCATGCGTGTGTGGGAGTTTAGCCAGGGTCTGGGGTTAGAAGGGCAAGGAAGGCAGAGAGAAAGCGGGGCATGAAGATCAAGAGAGGAAGATAAGGCAGAGTTGTAGTTCCTGACCAGGTTGTCAGGGTCTGAAGCAGAACTGAGAGAGGAGAGGGAGGAGCGTAAAGTGGAATCAAAAGCTGGTAGGTTAATAGAGCGCAGGTTTCTGCAAAAACGAGGGCGAGATGGAGATGGAGAGAAGCGAGAGAGAGAAAATGAGAAGGTGATGGTCGGAGAGAGGAAAAGGGGAAATGGAGAAGTCGGAGAGAGAGAAGTTTTTAGTGAAAATCAGGTCTAGGTAGTGTCCATCCTTGTGGGTGCTGGCTTCAGTCCATTGTTGAAGGCCAAAAGAAGAGGTTAGAGAAAGAAAGCGGGAAGCCCAAGGGAGAGAGGGGTCATCAATGTGGCAATTGAACTCCCCAAGGAGAAGAACAGGGGAGTCTGAGGAGAGAAAGAAAGAGAGCCAGGATTCAAAGTGAGAGAGAAAGGCAGAAGGGGGATGAGTAGAGGTAGGTGGGCGATAGATGACCGCCACATGGACCGGGAGAGGAGAGAAGATCTGGACTGTGTGAACCTCAAAGGAGGGAAAAGCAAGAGAGGGGGGAATAGAAACTGTTCGGTAACAGCAGAGAGAGGAGAGCAGGAGCCCCATGCCTCCACCCCTGCCACCAGGGCATGGAGTGTGGGAGAAGGAAAGGCCACCATAGGAGAGGGTAGCTTCCAGAGCAGAGTCAGACTGAGTGAGCCAGGTCTCAGTTATAGCAAAGAGAAGCAGGGAGTGAGAGAGAAAGAAGTCATTCACAGAGAGGAACTTGTTAGAGAGAGAGCGAGCATTCCAAAGGGCACAGGAGAAAGGGAGAGAGGAGGGAGGATGGCAGGGGATGGGTATGAGGTTAGAGGGGTTGACACCAGAAGGAGTAGAAGTTGCATGTGGAAGGCGAGGACGAGAGCAAGTAGAAATAAGGCAGGGACCAGGATTGGGAGAGATATCCCCAGAAGCAAGGAGGAGAAGCATGGATAGAAAGAGGATGTGTGAGGATGATTTGTAGGGGTGTGTTTTAGTGCAGGAGGTATAGCTGTATGGTGACAGAGGGCGCAGGTAAGAGAGGAGTTAATGTGAACTGAGAAGTGGTGCAGTAAGGAGAGATGGTGAAATATGAATAGAGTTAGAGACATATCATAAGGCTGGTGGAAGGAAGTGCATAATTTGAAAATAAGTGAGATTACAGCAAATATAAAAAGTAAAGGCGGCATCACAGCAATAGTAATGTGTTGAGATGTGCAGTCTGGGATGATAACTTCCTTTCCAGCGTAGTTCAAATGCAGGAATCAGAAGCAGTAGATTGTGTCCACTTTTAGCACTTCTTTTTGAACTTCCTTTTTTAAACATCCATACTACTTTAAAGATTTCTACTTAAAAGCATTTCTGCTTAGAAGCAACTGCTGCAAGCAGCAATGGCTGTTGTGATTTTACTTATATACATTTAGAAAGTCACCTGGTTGGTACAACAAACTTAATTAGCACATGTGAGTTTTTCTAAGGTGGGTGTTGTCTTGCACAAGTGTGAAAGATGAATTAAATTAAGGCAATAGGGGGCAATAGGGGGATAGTGTTTAATACTGATAATGTGTAGCAAATTCAGAAAAAAGCCATCTACAGTATGTAGAAATGTTTGTAGCCCACATTCATACAAGTACTTATTTCTGGGTACAGGGGTTCTTAGGAGATTTCTGATTCTTGTAATCCATCTGGTCAAACTACGATGTTGTAGTATGTCTGTATCCCACTTTTACTGCAACCAAATGTAGCCTGGAGCTCCCGTGGCTCCTGGAGACCCCCCTCCCTTGGTACAGCGCGGTCGCGCGTGCCGACGGACCCGACGGCTGCTTCCTAGGGTGGGGGCTGGAGCAGGGAGCAGCGCGGCTTCCCCCGCATGCGGCCGGTTGCCGGGGACGCGATTGGGCCGTTGCTAAGGCCGCGGTCGCATCTCCAAGGTCCTGGCGGCCGGCGAAAAGGGCGCCGCCATTGAAGACAGGCACAGGTAAGGCCCCAGAGTCAGGGCGAAGTTACGAGAGAGCTAGAATAGGAAGGGAGAGGTTGAGGCAGCCCCCTAATGCTTGCGCAGGCGCAGGAAAGCATAGGAAAAGCCCGCGAAGCCCTAGCCTACCAGGGAAGGCTCTGAGCTGGGACTACAGATCCCAAGAGCCTTTGTGCGCCCCACGTGATGCCAGGGAGCCTATAGGGCTTAAGCTGTCCCTGCAGAAGAGATACATTTGGCGGGCTTGGAGCACGTTAGGTGTTAGTGAAAGACAAGAGTAGCCCAGGGAAGGAGGTAGGGTACAGGAGTCCGGGACTCCCTGTACTAGGCCAGCACCCCCAGGGTCTGAGGTAGCTAGTTACTCCAAGAGAGAGAGTGTTGCCAGGGACTGCTCTAGAGAGAGGGACCCTGTCACTCAGTTTAGCCCGTTGGAGCAGGGGAGCTGTGAGGGAAGGAAGGGTGCGGGGAGCGCGTGCAGCTCCTGCGGCCGTTTAGGTACCTACACCCCAGGTAGGCCCAACCCCCCACTAGGGTAGTGGGTAATTGCTGAGGGAGGCCCAAGATAGGGATGCTGCCCTTAGTGTTAGAGTGCTGCCTTGTCAGGGTCATGGCTGTGAGGCTGTGAGTTCTGACAAGCAGGCACCTTGTTGCGCAGCACGTTGGCTGCCAACATCCAGTGGGTCACAGCTTGTTGCTGCAGGCGCTGGGATTAGTGAGGCTTAGGGGACTTGGAGAGTTAGGGGAGTGGGACAGGTCATTAACCCCCTCTAGGCCCCTAGGAGTTTCCCCAAAGCCACTACAGGTTGCTGTAGGGATGGTGTAGTATAGTACGTGCCACTTAGATAGATAGGGACTCAGCGGCTGCTGCTGTTCCTGTGATGTGGTTCGGACCCACGTTGGGGTCCGCAGAGACTATTCCAGAGTGGGACCGCACTGGCGGTCCACGTGCAAGGAGTCCGGTTGGGGGATCAGATGACGTCATCCTACGACTGACCCTTTGTGAAGAGTTGCTGACCCGAGCACCGGAGTGCTCGGCAGGTATCTACAATACATAAGTGCGCCACCGGCCCTTAGCGTAAATAGTGACTGCGCAGTCACCCATTGACTCTCTGCAAGAGTGCGGGACATTGGGTGGGGTTCTTTGGACACTGGGTGGGATCACCTGGTGTTGGGGAATCGTCCTGCGAGACGTCACGGTTAGTGTCTCCTCGAGAGAGGGACACAGGTTATATTATGGTATTGCCGTGATATGTCATTTTGCATGATAGTAAAGTCCTTAGTTATATTACTTCATGTCTATGTGATTATTGTGATTGTCCTGCGAGGAACCACTCCCCCTTTGGTGGGAGCCATCGCAGGTGGAGGCGCTGCACCGAATGTAAGTGGTTGTCCATAGTATAATTGCCGCAGGTTCCCCGTGGCGGAAGCTCAGCCCTCCTGTGAGCCAACAGGTAACGCACCGCACACATGGTAACAATATATGTTCTCCGCCCTATAGTATAATCTGCGATTGGGGGGGGGGAACCCGTTACATTTGGAGGCGCTGCTGAGATAGACCAGGGGTGCCCTATTCCATTTTTCCAAATAGTCCAAGTTTTATTTTTTTTTGTCCACCATGTTTGTCAAGTCCGGACGCGAGGTCCTTGCCTGGGCTTTGAGGCAAGATTTTAGCCCCCGCCGTGTGGTGGCCGTAGGAGGCCTTCCCGCACGTCTATCAGATATAAAAGTCTGTAAGCATATGCGTGAAATCCCCGGGTGGTCGTATGCCTGTATGGTAGATGAAGAGCAAGACCCCACCTCCCGGTGGAGAACCCTACTTTTTGTGGCCATCCCCTTTAATGATATATGCCTGGCAGAGGCACCATCCACATTGTTTATGCCTGGGTGCCCTCCGAAGGGTTACCCTTTAGTCTACGCTTATCCCGCACCATGGCAACTTATCCCAAGTTGGCAGAAGGCACGTGGAGCCGCGCTCAAGGTGCAGAATGATTTTGCAGAAAACCGTCCGGGACTGGCGGGAAAACCTAAGCCCCGCCCCTGCAATGTGAGTGAGTCAGTGCCGAGCCAGACCCACTCCCTTGTAGAGAGCGCCCCTCCTTCAGATTCCACCAGGGGGAGCAAGCACTGTGATCTTCAACCCTACGTGGATGCAGTAATAGACTGTCAGGACATACACCCTAATGCGTATGTGGCCTGGCGCGCGCCCGGATAGATGGCCTTGTCTTCATGTGCTCCTGCCTGCACGCAGCCCATCACCAGGGAGCCGACGTGGCTTGGGGACCCCTCGACTACAGGACCATCGAGGTGGAAGGAGAAACGGGTATACAGTGTTTTAGCCCCACGTGCGGTTGTTCGAGAGAGACATTGACATGTTGGTCCCACTGTGAATGCTGCGGTATGCGGCTATTGAAGCCTATTGTACCCCAGCTTGCCGAACCAACAGAGGACGAGGAGCCGGTCAGTATAGCTAACCCATCTACCCCTCTCATAGACAGTTCGGAAGGCCAGTGCGGCGAAGTGAACATTCTAGACCCGGTTCCCGAGCAGGAACAACAGAACCCAGATCAGCCAGTTACGGAGCCGAGCGACCTGTTGGCGGAGAAGAGCGCGACCGCAGTGGAGGTAACGGGGTGAGATTGTCTTGTACCAATACCCACTGGCTGTATCGCAGATGGACTAGGTGACTCACCGGCGGAGGATCCGAGCGTGATATTCCCAGCGGACGAGGTTGAAGTCCCATCGGTGGCGATGCGCCTACCGGCGAACCACCCCAGCGGTGATACAGAAGAGACGGAGGAATCACAGGGTAAGGTGCCTATACCCCCATCTTCCTTTAGTGAATCCAGTGACCAATCACTTGTGGTGATGCGCCTGCCGGCGGACCACTCTAGTGAAATCAACGAACACACTATCTTGGCGGATACAGAGCCTGCTGTGGGCCCGTGTGCCCTAGAGGAAGTGCATCCTGATGTTGCGGACCCTGCTGTGGGCCCGTGTGCCCTATAATGGCCCGTCCGGGTTATTCCTATGGTACCATCGGTCCTAGAATGGGGACCAGTACCTACCGACGACAAGGGTGAGTTGACTGCCCCAGGGGTGTTGGGGGTGAGCCTCCAGGTGACCGCGGAGCACGATGGCTCCTTAAATCTGGTCACCCGGGTGAAGGGCTCCCCTCGGCATCGCGTCCTGGTGGAGGTGTCCTCCTTAGAAGGTAGCTGTCCAGTGGTGCGAGTGGACCAGTAACCACCGCCTATCGTTCCAGATGAAGAGAAACCCATCGCAAGCCAGCCGAGTGGTAAGGAACCCCCTTGCTCCCCACAGGCTCCGATGGATTTGGCCGTGAAGAAGGCCAGAGTTACAGCTCCTGAGCGGAGTGTGAGCCCGTGCGCTCCAACCCAAATGGTCCCAGGACTGGGATCCACCGCTCCCGAGTTTCAAGCCAGTGAGTGGACTGTCCCAGAAGTGTTGTGGACAGGTCCCGATACAGCCGAAGTGGGAACTGACAGCGTCCCCGAGGACCTGTTGGCCACCGTGAATCACCACAGTGGTAAGGTATCTACCCTTTACCCCCTGTCAGGTGAAACAGAGACTTTGAGAACAGAGACATTGTCCAATTTTCGCTTCCCAGTGGAAGCCTCACAGGTCCGTAGGGACAAGGACTGTGTAGTGAAAATTTTCTCCTTGGAGCCCAAAGAGGAACGCTCCATTCACCAGGTAGTGGACCGCGGGAAAGGTTCAGGCCTCCTGGTCTACCGCATCCAAGCCGCGGATGACCAGGTAAAGGCCTGCTTAAGAGACATTGTGCTACTCCGTCCACCAGGGGGAGGAAGTAGCGAGGAACCAGTGACTGTCACTCCAGAGTGTGCTCTTCAAGAAATTTTTCTGGGGGAGGCTCACGGACGCAAAAGTGAGGTACCCCCACATGATCAGTTAGGGGCACCCCACAAATGGTCTCAGCTAGCCTCGGGTAGTATTGTGGGTGTTGTGTGGGATGCCAAGCCATACCCAGCTCATGTGATGTGTTGTATATTCTATGTACTGCATTTTTATTATATAATGTTTGTGTATGATTATATCTGCTATCCAAGCGAGGTCGTTGGAGTTTCACCAGGGGGAGAGTGTAGCCTGGAGCTCCCGTGGCTCCTGGAGACCCCCCTCCCTTGGTATCGCGCGGTCGCGGGTGCCGACAGACCCGACGGCTGCTTCCAAGGGTGGGGGCTGGAGCAGGGAGCAGCGCAGCTTCCCCCGCATGCGGCCGGTTGCCGGGGACGCAATCGGGCCGTTGCTAAGGCCGCGGTCGCTCTCTAAGGTCCCGGCGGCCGGCGAAGAGGGCGCCGCAATTGAAGGCAGGCTCGCGCATGCGCAGTGATCGCGCAGGCACAGGTAAGGCCCCAGAGTCAGGGCGAAGTTACGAGAGAGCTAGAATAGGAAGGGAGAGGTTGAGGCAGCCCCCTAATGCTTGCGCAGGCGCAGGAAAGCATAGGAAAAGCCCGCGAAGCCCTAGCCTACCAGGGAAGGCTCTACTTCAGATCTACAGATCTACAGACTACAGATCCCAAGAGCCTTTGCGCGCCCCACGTGATGCCAGTGAGCCTATAGGGCTTAAGCTGTCCCTGCAGAAGAGATACATTTGGCGGGCTTGGAGCACGTTAGGTGTTAGTGAGAGACCGAGGAGCCCAGGGAAGGAGGTAGGGTACAGGAGTCCGGGACTCCCTGTACTAGGCCAGCACCCCCAGGGTCTGAGGTAGCTAGTTACTCCAAGAGAGAGAGTGTTGCCAGGGACTGCTCTAGAGAGAGGGACCCTGTCACTCAGTTTAGCCCGTTGGAGCAGGGGAGCTGTGAGGGAAGGAAGGGTGCAGGGAGCAAGTGCAGCTCCTGCGGCCCTATAGGTACCCACACCCAAGGTAGGCCCAACCCCCTACAAGGGTAGTGGGTAATTGCTGAGGGAGGCCCAAGATAGGGACGCTGCCCTTAGTGTTAGAGTGCTGCCTTGTCAGGGTCACGGCTGTCAGGCTGTGAGGTCTGACAGGCAGGCACCTTGTTGCGCAGCACGTTGGCTGCCAACATCCAGTGGGTCACAGCTTGTTGCTGCAGGCGCTGGGATTAGTGAGGCTTAGGGGACTTGGAGAGTTAGGGGAGTGGGACAGGTCATTAACCCCCTGTAGGCCCCTAGGAGTTTCCCCAAAGCCACTACAGGTTGCTGTGCTATAGGGACGGCCTATAGTATAGTGCGTGCCACTTAGATAGATAGGGACTCAGCGGCTGCTGCTGTTCCTGTGACGCGGTTCGGACCCACGTTGGGGTCCGCAGAGACTATTCCAGAGTGGGACCGCCCTGGCGGTCCACGTGCAAGGAGTCCGGTTGGGGGATCAGATGACGTCATCCTACGACTGACCCTTTGTGAAGAGTTGCTGACCCGAGCACCGGAGTGCTCGGCAGGTATCTACAATACATAAGTGCACCACCGGGCCCTTAGCGTAAATAGTGACTGCGCAGTCACCCATTGACTCTCTGCAAGAGTGCGGGACATTGGGTGGGGTTCTTTGGACACTGGGTGGGATCACCTGGTGTTGGGGAATCGTCCTGCGATACGTCACGGTTAGTGTCTCCTCGAGATAGGGACACAGGTTATATTATGGTATTGCCGTGATATGTCATTTTGCATGATAGTAAAGTCCTTAGTTATATTACTTCATGTCTATGTGATTATTGTGATTGTCCTGCGAGGAACCACTCCCCCTTTGGTGGGAGCCATCGCAGGTGGGGGCGCTGCACCGAATGTAAGTGGTTGTCCATAGTATAATTGCCTCAGGTTCCCCGTGACGGAAGCTCAGCCCTCCTGTGGGTCAACAGGTAGCGCACCGCACACATGGTAACAATATATGTTCTCCGCCCTATAGTATAATCTGCGATTGGGGGGGGGAAACCCGTTACACAAATATATTTTTGAAATCTGTCAGGTAGCACTATAGAACTACACCTTTGCTGCTATCATCCACACCGGGGTTACAAAGGCATAGTTAATTGAAAAGGGGCTTATCAGAGAGTGAAACATTATTTAAAAAAGCGATAAATGTAATTCCTCATTCAGAACATGTGATGTTTATGTTTTTTATGAAAACATCCAGCGAGCTTCTTTCTGTAGAACTCTGGCAACATAATGTACATTATGAGCATGAATTTCAATGGTTAGAGCAGATGCTTATGCTCATAAAACGTCTTGTTTTTCTAAGTTCATCTGTTGTTGTTGTGCTCAGAAGTGTCCGCTTAGTAGCGGACCTGTGTTGTTCAATCCTCTCTTTTAATTTTCTTTTAGTTTTCCCAATGTAGGCAAGGTTACACCTCACCATGAATATTACATATTTAGAAATAAATGTCAGCCTTGATTTGTTATGTATCTTCTTTTCGGTATGGGGATGGTTAAAGGAGGGACTGACGATGAGATGGTTATGGTTAACTCATCCCGCGTCTCATATGTCTGTTTTGACAAGCCAGTCTTGCAAAGTTTTACCTCGTTTGTAGCAAAACAAAGCAAATATCTAGATCAGATACTAATACAGTATGTGCCAGTGCTTGGTAAGTCATTTTAAAAGTGTACAAGGCAGCAGAATAGGTACTTTTAAAGCATAGTCTATCCTCTGAAGTAGTGTTCTTTGCTTTAGGGACTAGTAGTTCATTGCGCTGGAGCGTTATTGATTTTAAAATAGCGATTTTCACCTCATTGTGTGGATAACCTTGATCAGTAAAACGTTTATCCATAGAGGTAAAAGATTATTCTAGTTTATCGGGGCCATTAGTGATTCTTTCACCTCAAATCACTTGAGACTATGGCAAACCTTTTTTTAAACAGTGTGGATGGAAGCTAGAGGCTTCCAAAAGGGTGTTCCTGTCAGAAGGTTTTGAAAAATTGCAATCTGAAAACCAGTCATTGTTTTGTAACTCATGTAAATCTAGAAAGTTGATAGTTACATCACTATACAGGCATACCCCGCTTTAAGTACACTCACTTTAAGTACACTCGCGAGTAAGTACATATCGCCCAATAAGCAAACGGCAGCTCATGCATGAGCCTGTCATCACGTTCTGAACAGCAATACCGGCTCCCTACCTGTACCGAAGCTGTGCGCAAGCAGGGAGACTATAGAGCCTGTTACAAATGCGTTATTTACATCAGTTATGCATGTATATAACGATTGCAGTACAGTACATGCATCAATAAGTGGGGAAAAGGTAGTGCTTCACTTTAAGTACATTTTCGCTTTACATACATGCTCCGGTCCCATTGCGTATGTTAATGCGGGGTATGCCTGTATGCAGTTTTATGTCTGTAGAGTGAAGTGGTTTTAGATGTTGTAAGAATTACTTCAATTGACACTCAGAACTTCCCCAAATTGGGAAAATATTGTCGATAATTCTAACGTACATCCTAATATGTTCAGAAAAATCAGAATTACCCAGATTGTGTTTGTTCGTATATTATGGTCTTGTTAAAGTGGGGTTTATTAGTAGTCAATGTTTTAGTCCTTATCTCGGACCTTTCTCAAGACAGTTTACCACAAACAAAACACTTGGGGGACTATGCAGTAAAGGTTAAAAAAAAAATATCGCTGGGCCATTTAAATCACCATTTGTTGGAGCGTTGCTATCACGGTATTCAGAAAGCTTTCATTACCTGTCATAGCAAAATTCCCAAAACGAGAGAGTTGCTGCCAGCGATTGGATCGACCCTCTGAAAAGGTCTAACCCGGCGATTCATTTCTGCTGCAGAGAGCTGCTCAGAGAGTGCCACCTCTCCCAGCGAAAATCTCGCCCGAAAATTATGGTTTTTAATATACATTTTATTACTAGTGGAGATGTGCACGGGGTTTCTGGAGCTGAACCACATTGGTTTGAGGTCCGGGGACCCCCTGCTTCCTTTATGGGGTGCCGGTATCTCCTATGCATGGAAATGTCCCGATCACGTGATGCGGGACATCTCCATGCATAGGAGATACAGGCACCCAATAACGGGGCCTGTATCTTGGGAAGCAGGGGGTCCCCAAACATAAAACAAACACGGTTCTACTCCGGAGACCCCCTGCACATCTAAATTAGGAATAAAATGTATATTAAAAAATATTTACTAAGCATCAATACACCACCTACTTCCCGTGCCCCCCATAATGTAAAACCATGATTTATTTTTTAACATACAGGATTCATACCCCAGACCGATGGGAGTCCACGGTGGGTATCCGCAGGCCTGACAGTGCACCAGAGAGGGGTGCCCACAGGATTCTGGGGGTCTCCGGGTGGTTCTTGCTAGGCGCTGTGGGCCTCCAGGTTGTCCCGGCGGGTCATTGTGGGCCACAATGGGGTCTACGGGTGGGCCTGAGGTGTCTGGTGGTCCCCGAGTCAGCCACACAAGTGTCTGAGGGCCCTCGGGTGGTTCCCACGGGGGCCTGGGGGGTCCTCAGGTGGTCTCCACAGGTCCCGCAGACCTAAGGTACCAACCCTGAATGTCAACAAATAAAACATGGCCTACATTTCAATCAATCCCCTCCCTACCAACAATCACTTACAGTACAGTAATGGGCAAATAACTATTATCCAGATATGGAAAATAGATTATTTGGCCATTATTAAACACAACATTAACCATCATAAATACACTAAATAAATACAGTTCTACTTACCACAGAAATATGAAGGGCATCCTAGTCAGCATACCGCAGGTCCCTGTCCTATGTTGCCAGAAATCATACATACATAATAAATACATTCTAGTGGCCCCCTAACACCTAAATCACCTTAGCAGTTAATAACCGCTATAGTAATTAAAGGGTTAACCCACCCTGCCCCGCTACCCACCCGGGAGCCCTAACCACCCACCCCGGACCCAATATACCCACCCTGTATCCACTGAGTAGTATAGTGGTACATCATACCCATATAATAATATGGGCATGATAAGCCTCTATAGCACTCAATGGGCACCATACAGTAATCAAAATACATTAATGCTCAAAACACACAATAATAAAACATTACAATACTCCAAAAAAAAACACAATTCACTAAATAAAAACAATAGCCAGCTAATGCAATTAATACAAGCAATAACCAGATCAACAATGAATTAATTAAACCAGTAACCAATCAAACCAATTCATTAATAAAACAGCAATGAATTAATTGTACCAGTAACCAAACCAATTAATTAATACAACAACAATGAATTAATTGAAACATTAACCTACAAAGAAATTAATTATTAAAAAATATCTGAAACACAACCAAAGCATTAACCAACACAACACATCATTAATTAAAAACGAAAATCAATCGCCAACATTTTATTTAAATAAAGCAGTAAAATACCAAACAATTACATCCACATAATAAACTGACCGCAAAAATCAACATCAATATAAAGCAAGAAATGCCCCAAAAATATTGACCTAATATTGTATTGATCTGTACCCAAAAGTGGTACAGATGAATACATTATCAGTCAATGTGCCAAAAAAAATACATATCCAATATCAAAACCTGTAAAAAAATAAATTTACAAACATGCAATATTTTACTTACCATTAGAAGTGCTGGCCCTCCGACTCTCGGGGAAAAAGGAAGCTCACGTACCTCCAAGGCCTCAAACAGCATCCAATGCCATCCGCCATGAAGATCCGGAACAGGTACCCAAATCTTCTTCTTTTATCAGCTTCTTCTATCTTCATCTGTCATTATTTCTTGATCTTCTTAATCTTCTATCTTCTTCTTGTAATCTAAAAAGCCACATGGTAGATCCCAACCGAGGTTGTCTCGTCATCTTATTGGGCCCAAATGAGGTGTTACGGCCTTAAATAGGGCTTGTGACGTCACATTTGGGTGGGAACTGGTTTAACAGGCATCTGATTGGCTGTTAAAACCATGTGTCGACTTAAATTTTTTTTAATGACGTCATTTAAAGGGAATGATGCCAGCCAATCAGAATGGCTGTGCTCAATTTCTGGTGCACTGTGGGGCCTGCGGACACCCGTCGGGCCTACCAGTGACTACCATAGGCCTGGGGTATTAAGCCTGTATGTTAAAAAATAAATCATGTTTTTACAGTATGGGGGTACGGGGGGGTGGTGTATTGGTATTTATTAAATATTGCAATGTTTATTGGGGCCTAGGAGGTGGGTATTGGGGCTGTTATGCGTGTATTGTTTTAATTGTGTGTAGCAGGGGTGGTTGAAGGGGGTATTAGCACCAAGGATGGGCGTTTAGGCCTTGCAGGTGTGTAGCGGGAGGGGTTAACCCCTTCATTACCTTAGCAGTATTAACTGCTAAGGTAATGAAGGGGTTAAGCCCACCCGTACCCCCCTCGCCAAGGCCTAAACACCCACTAAAAGCCAAATACCCCCTTCACCCACCACCGCTACCCACAATAAGCCTGGCACAGGTGGTTAACCCCTTCATTGCCTTCGCAGTTGGCCGTTAAGGTAATGATGTGGGCTGTACATTTTCCCTCCATCAGATTCATGCCGAGAGTCTCCAGTGTGGGTATTAATGGTATCAGCTCCGGAGACCCCGGTATCAATCCGAGGCAGGAAAAAAGTCAACATTTTTCTAAGTGCCGTCTCGCCGCCTTATCGATGCTTCTCCCCACCATCTTGCCAACTTTTCCTGGCGTTTGGATTTGGTAAGAAAATCTCCATTCTAGAGCCGCGATAGGCGGCGATAACCTACTTGCGGCTACTAGAATCGCGCGCGTTTATGAACATTCAGAAAAGCGTCGATAAGTGGCTTATCGCCGCTCAGTCGACGATTTGGTTTTGTTCAAAAGTTTTTGGGCGATTCAGGCATTTATCGCCCACTTACCAACACTTACTGAATCGGAGTAGGCATTTTGGTCGATAAGTGGCTTATGAATGCTTACTGCATGAGGCCCTTAGTGATGTAACCTCCCATTCCCATAATGCATAGCGCATCACAGGGGGCGTGGTGGATCCAGAAATATATGAAGTTACAGATGCAAAAACAATTGCCTAGCAACAGCATATAATCAAAACTCTGTGCAATTGAGCAGAGCAGTGTCGGAGGGAATGCTAGATCGTATAGACAAAATCAAGAATTTATGGCTGGCTAGTGTTATGTGTAAAACATAAAATATATTTTTTTAACTCCTGTCAGGTGGAGAGAGAAAGACTTACTGAATGATACACTAAGACAGTGGCTGTTATTTCATGGACTGCATTTATCAGGGAATGTCTCCATAATGTATGGGTGGTACTAATCACTGTATACAAGTCCTAGATCTATTCTATATCAAATTGTAGTAGACACATTATATAATGACTTCAAGTTATACTTACAAACATCAAGAAACACAGTCTATGTAAGAGAGCAATGAGATCAATATGTCCTGTTTGTAAAACAAATAGCATATAAGGATTCAGCAGTTGAATGTTGTATAGAATGTTAATGTTATCTAGGGATGCATTGAGTAGAGCAACATTGAAAGGTCAGGAAGTCCCACATATAGAACAGGTAGAATTGCAATCAGCAATGTTGCATTGTAAAAAGCGTTGACTTATAAGCAGAATTAGAACAAGTATAGTTCTTATGTGGGCTTATTGATGTATTAAAGTTATACAGAAAGTATGAAACATAATATGTTAATCCAAAAGCAGTGTATTAATAGGAAGAAAAAAAATCACTCTTTCACAGGACACCATCACTAGAGCAACACTTGAAAAGCACAGTAAAAGCATGTAAAAGCAGCATATTAGTAAACAACAAGGGCATATAGGGTAAAGATTTTACAAAAATCCAAAAATCACAATTTATATAGTGGAGCCGGGAAGCATTATTCTGTATCCAGATAGTCGGCAATAGTTTGTGATGTGAAGGGTTAGGCTAAGGCCCCGCTGCCTCAGACAGCGCGTCCGCACTGCAAACAGGCGGTTCGTGAAAGTCACTGCACCGCGATCTGCGGTCTGCAGCTGACTTTTTTTTGGCCAGAGCGGGTCGGGGGGGGGGGGATTGTGGCCATGACATCGGGTTGGGGGAGTAAACGCATGTTCGCAAACTCTCGCACCCCTCTCCTTCAACCGAGGAGGAACCGGGGGCAGGAGGGGGAAGCAGCGAAATGCGGGAGCACTGCGCGCCCACAAGATGGCCCCTTCACAGCTCCCCCGGGGGATGGGGGGCTGGGGGACACCTCCCCACACCACCCACTGAACCACCAATACAGCCTCTCCCCGTGCGCACCAGTCTCTCCCCAGCTTCCTCCCCCCTCCACGCATGCTCAATCCACCCAGAGCGGGCAAGTATGGGGCAGTCATGCTCTCGCTGCCCTCCAACCCTGCTCCCCACCCCCCCCCCCCACGCTTACCTCCTGCCTGGGCAGCAGCCACAAGGATCGGAGGCAGAGGGGGGGGAGCCCAAACAACCGACTGACCCCGCTCCCACTTCCCTGCTTGAGCGGGCAGAAGCCGCGGGGATCGGGGGAAGGAGGAGACCCGGGCAGCAAAAAAGGGAAAATAAATGAGGGAGGTGGAGAGGAGCTGTAAGAAACACACACAATATATATATACACATCCATACACACACATCCATACACACACACACTTCCCCGCCCCCCACGAAGCTGACAGCTCCAGACCCGGCGCTGATTGCCTCACAGCCACACCACGTGACGCGTCACCGCTCGGGATCTCAATTCTCTTGCATCCCCTGGCGGCTGACGCGTCACAGCATGTAGTGAGCCATGCAGGGAGGAGGGACTGGGACCTGCTCGGGAAGATACCAGGTGATGGTGAGTAACGCACACACGGCCGCGCGCCGCCAGATGCAGCGGGACCAAAGTCTTATGATATACTGTCGCGGCCGAGTTTATTCTAACCTTTACCCGGTCTCGGTCGCGACAGATACCGGGCGCGCGCCGAGGTGTCCCGTGCGCGTGCCGGAGCCTCGGAGGATCGGTCCTCCGAACGGGGCTTCCCCCTCCCATCTCCGGGTCCCCCGGGTCCCCCGGAACCCCCCACTGCCATCCCCCACATTGCAGCAACCCAGGGCTCCCTCGGAGAGCCCTGGGCACACGCGCCATGCGCGCACGCTCCTGATGAAGCATGACCGCCCATCGATGACGTGCGGCAGGCCGAGGGAAAAAAACGAGCAAGCCGGGAAACCTCCCGGCTTTCGGCACTAGCCAGGTGAGACTTAAGTGTGTCGCCACTGTAATGACTGCTTGCTAAAATCAGAGTCTAATTCTGAAGAAGGCATACCGAACATCGATAACATACACAAGGACAACATCCAGATCCCAGTATTATGAATAATGAAAGATTAATGGTAAAGTCAGCAGTATAAACCATTTTGGTATCAGGCAAGGACATACAAGTCTGTTTTGCAAGCCACAATCGTATGAGGCATCACTACTTAAAATGCAGATTGCGATTTATTTTCAATGACTGCACCGTCGGTCCCATGTTGTCATAATGAATACATGTTTTGTAGTCCAACGATTAGCTATACATCTACATATAGCTAATCATCCTGTCGGAAGTGGTCAACAGCTGACACGTATAAGAAAGGTCAAGAACACAATTATGGTAGTAAGACATGTTATTGGGACCAGCAAGCGCTATAATTTGAGTGAAATATTTAAACCTGGTCCAGCCTTCTATGTACTTAAACAAAAAGTGAATCCCTGTACTTCTCCCATTGGCTAACAATAAATGGGGAAATAAATATACATAGTGAAACCTAAGTCTGTAAGAAAAATTAGATTTTTGGTTGTATCTTTTGATCAAATAATGACAAGCCTGCTAATCGACGTCAAGGTAAGCCTCAATAGCAGGTCCCTATGCTAAATGCATACAAATGTTTGTGAATTCTGTGAAATATACCCTGAAAGGGTTAATAAACTAAGCATATGCTTATGTGACTTTGTGCAGTTTAAAACTGTACATACCAGTAAAAATACTTACATGATGTCTTAAAACACTCACTACTTGTAAAGTGGAAAGTGATTTTACAGGGACTTTACTGGGAGATTATATACCATGAAGGGAGGGACTTTAAACCTCCTTCAAGCTGGTCAATAAGCAGTTACAGGTAGATTGGCCAAATACATTGATCACACCCTAATAGTGGTGCACCCTGGAAGCATGCTGCTAGGTATTTGATTCGGCCAACAGAAAATGTAAAACAAATATATATATTCACCATGCTTCTCTGTGTAGGGAGCATGCTGCTCGTGAAAAAAATGGCCATACATATGTGGGGAAAAAAAGAAAGTGAATCCCTGCGCTTCTTGAATATGTACTCAAACTGTTTAAATCAACCGGAATTAAATATAACTTTGAGGGCACGAGCTAAATGGCATGTATAGTATCAGTGCCTATGCTAGGTATTAGAGAAAGCACGTATAGGCTAAGTCCTCTTTCAGATCTCTTGGAGACAGTGTGTCAAGTTCAAAAATCCTTTTGGTTTCTATTTGAAGGAGTAGTTTTGTGGTATCTCCACATCTGTGTGGGCGTTTGACCTGGTCTATTGCAATATATTGTACAGTGGAGAGTTGGTGACCAAGTGTTTTGCCACAGTTAGAGCAACATGCTGGGAATTTGGTGATGCAAATAAAGATAAAATCTCACTCATACGGCCCTGTGCCAGTGCTGTTGTATAAAGGTATCTTGGAATCTTCTGAGGTAGAGCCCACACGGTCGTCTTCCGCGTCTGTGTTCTGACGTTTGGTAGGTGGTCTTCTCCTCGGTATATACATACACATATACAGCGAAAGATCAGTCCATGTGGGAGATGTGGGGTGTGCAGGGAAGAGGGATCAGGTGACCTAATTGCCCAAACCTGCACCTCCCCTTAACAAAATTTGATGGGGGAAATGCACAAAAAAGAAATATAATTCCACTCACACGGCCCTGTGTGAGTGCTGGTACTCTGAGGTATCCTGCTGGTTGCGTCTGGATACTGCACACTCCGTTTCTGCTTGGACTCCCCCTCAGTGTAAATGCACAGAGAGACAGCAAGTATCAGTATGGTGTAATATAAATGCTCAGTGCCGGCACTGAAAGGTGTTAATAGACCTGATCCGTGTGCCAACACCTGCACCTGAAGGTATGATAGGGTAAATAAATATACAAATTTCACTCACACTGCCCTGTGTGAGTGCTGGTACTCAGAGATATCCTGTTCAGTCTGTGATGATGCAAGATCTCATTCAGGATGCTGTCTGCCCTCAGCACTCCTAGGGTGGTGGGTGAAATCCCCTCAAAGAATGATATTGGGGCAGGTGTATAAAATGGAAACTGCTTTATTACAAAATACACAATGAAAAAGTCTTAACTTACAGCAACAATAATAGCAGCTGCTGAGAGGTCCGTTCCAGCGTCTACTTCAGATGGAATCCACTGCCCCGTGTCCGGGTGCCGGGCTGTGACATCAGCTGTTTGGTCTCTCTACGGTGGCTGCTTAGGGTCCCAATGGTGAACAACGCGTTTTGACTGGTCACAGTCTTCATCAGGTTCAGAATGCGTTGTTTTTGTACAAGAAATGTAACGTATTTTCGTCAAACCATCCGTTAGTGACTCCCAATTGTAAAGTGTTGTAAATTTGATTCGTACATTAAATAGTAGGATCTGTGTCTAGATTCTGGCATGCTGTTGTATCACTCAATTGCCTAAGCACCTCATCACGGTAGTCACTGTAATTCATTCCCACAAACCCATCCTCCGTGTCGGCGTTCTTAATAATGATTTCAGGATTGGAACTCAAACTTTTAAGAGCAAATTGTTCAGGGTTGAAGATATAGGGGAGTGGTGATGTGGACTTTTCATTGTCTCGTCCATGTAGATTTTAAGGCGATGCATAAAAGGGTTTTATGGATGGGTTATCAGAAAGTAGGGCAAAAGTACAGCATATCCTAAAGGAGTTCATCATAGGTGTGTCCGGTTGATTATGAAAAAATTATTGTAACTTTTATTGTCTATGGCAGGGGTTGGCAACCTGCATCTCTTTCCGCATATACTTGTGGCTCGACTCAGCTGCCTGTCTCCCTCACTGTCCTGCTCATGGCTGTGGAGGGGGGGAGGGCACAACCGGTGCTGGAGTCGGGCTTTTGTTTTGACACCTGGGGACCGGTGTGTCCCAAGCTGCTGGCTTGCCTCTCTCCTGCACTGTCCAACGCCGGGCTCTCTGTGATGTCGACTCTGGCATGAGAGGCCCGGCGTGGGACAGTGCAGGAGAGAGGCAGGCCAGCAGCTGGGGAGACGCAGTGACCAGCAGCAACAAAATGCCTGACTCCGGGCCCCCCACAACCACCAACAGGAGAGAGAGGGAGGGAGGCAGGCAGACAGGCCCAATGTAATTGTGTGGTTCTTTTGGGGAGTGGGGGTATGTGTGTTTGGGGGGAAGTGTGTATGTGTGTGTGTGTGTATGTAGTGTGTGTTTTCTGGGGGTGTAGTGTGTGTGTGTATTTGGGGAGGGTAGTGTGTGTGTATGTGTATATTTGGGTGGTGGAGGAAGAGTATGTGTGTGTGTGTGTGTGTGTGTGTGTGTGTGTGTGTGTGTGTGTGTGTGTGTGTGTGTGTGTGTGTGTGTGTGTGTGTGTGTATGTGTGTGTGTGTGTGTGTGTGTGTATTCGGGCGGTATTGTGTGTGTATGTATGTACTGTATTTATTTACTTGTGAGGAGGGCAGAGTGGGTTAGTGATTGTGTGTGTGTGGGGGGGGGTGAATTGAGTGTGTTGGAGTAGAATGAGGGAGGATGGAAGGGGAGTAAATAAATACACAGGACCAAGCATATTTTGATTTATTTTGCATTTGTTTTACCCAAGGGTTGAAATGACAAACTGTTTTGCACACAAAAACAATGAAAACAAAAACAAAATAAAGAGTCTTAGGGGGTCATGCACTAAGCTCCATTAAGTCGTTTTTAGAGCGCAAAGTGCTCTTAGAACGTGATGTTGCGCTGAACACAATGCACTAAGCCACGCAAACAGGCACTTTGCGCTCTAAAACTGACTTTTTCAGGAAATTTTTCTAAGTCCAACTTTGCTCGTTCGCTACCGTGTTTGCGTTAAATTCTGCCCTTAAGTGGGATGAACTAAGCTACGAACCTTAGCGAACGCGAACGTTGCTTTCAACCATTTTGAGGCTAAATGTGACGTCTCAAGCCCTATTTAAGGCCCAAGAAGACGACGAGACAACATCGGTTGGGATTTACCATGGGGTTTTTTGGATTGACAGATGAAGATAGAAGATAAAGAAGCTCAAGAAATGGTGACAGATGAAGATAGAAGAAGGTGATTAAAGAAAGAAAAAAGAAGATAAGGGTACCTGATCCGGATCTTCATGGCGGATGGCATCGGATGCTGTTGGAGGCCTTCAAGGTACGTGAGCTTCCTGTTTCCCCGGGAGTCGGAGGGCCACCGCTTCTAATGGTAAGTAATATATTGAATGTTTGTAAATGTCTTTTTTATAGGTTTTTTCATTGGATGTGTTTTTTTATTTTTGGGGGGAGGCACATTGACTGATAATATATTAATCTGTACCACTTTAGGGTACAGATTTATACATTATTATGACAATATTTGGGGGGCATTTCTGGCTTGGTATTGCTGTTGATTTTTATAATTTCATTTTCTTATGTGGATGTCATCGTTTGTTTTTTTCCTGCTTAATGGTAATACAATGTTTGCGATTGGTGTTTGTTTGTAGTTAATGTTGTATTATGTTAGCTAATGCGTTTTATGGTTATTTCAGAGATTGTTTGAATTTATTTCTGTGTATTTTAATGTTTAAATTCATTAATGTAGTAGTAATTAATTGGTTTGATTGGTTAGTGTTACTATTCATTTTGAGTTCGTTTAAAATTAATGGGTTGGTTAATGGTTTAATTAATTCATTGTTGATGTTGTTATTGCTTGTATTCATTGAATTAGCTGGCTACTGTTTTTATTTAGTGAAGTGTGTTTTTTTGGCGTTATGTTGCATTATTGTGTATCTGGTGCATCAATGTATTGTAATTAGGGTGCCCATTGAGTGCTATAGAGGCTTATCATGCCCATATTATTTTTATATGGGTATGATGTACCACTATACTATTCAATGGGTACAGGGTGGGTATAGTCAGTCCGGGGTAGGTGCTTAGGCCTCCCGGGTTTGTATCGGGGCAGGGTGGGTTAACCCCTTAATGACTATAGCGGTTAGTAACCGCTAAGGTGATTAAGGGGTTAGGCCAAATAGAATGTCTTTATTATGTGTATATGCATTCTTGCAACGGAGGACAGAGGGACCTGCTGTTGTGGTAAGTATAACTGTATTTATTTACTTTATTTATATATGCTAATGCAGTGTTTAATAATGGGCAAATAATCTATTATCCATATCTGGATAATAGTAATTTTGCACATTATTGTACTGTATGTGTTTGGGCGGAGGGGGTCGTGTATTGATGTTTGTTAAATCTTTTTTTAATATACATGTGTATCATAGTGTAGATGTGTAGGGGTCTCCAGAGCTGAACCGCATTGGTTTCAGGTCCGAGGACCCCCTACTTCAGGAGATACAGGCCCCGTTATGGGGTGCCGGTATCCCCTGCACTTTCAAGCATCTGCATCACGTGACCGGGACATTGAAATTCTGCAGGGGATACCGGCACCCCATAACGGGGCCTGTATTTCCTGAAGAAAGGGGTCTTCGGACCTGAAACCAATGCTGTTCAGCTCCGGAGACCCCTGCTCATGTACACTATAATTAAAATGTATTTATTTAGTGTAGGATCGCCTGTAACAGCCTTGCATGGAGATACAGAATCTCCATGCAAATGTTACATGCAGCTTTTTTTTCTATCAGCTAGCGTACGTGAAGTTTAAGAACGCTAGCAGGGGGAAAAAAAGAAACACGAACGCTGTGGGTGTTTTGAGCACGTACGTTAAAAAATAGGCTCAAGGCCTTAGTGAATCGCGTCCCCGGCCTCACTTTTTTTTTTTTTTTTTCAAATTATTCTTTATTTGTTTTTTTTTGTTTTGTTAAGAAAAGTGGGGAGTGGGATACAAAACACAAAAAGGGGAACATGTTACTTGCGAATCACATACAGTTGTATCAAGTGAATAACACATTCAATGGGGAGACAATAATGACATCACTGTTATTACAGCGTTTAAAGTATTGAATACAGAAAATTAACTCAAAAGACTTAAAAGGGGAAAAAGAAAAAGAAGGAAATGTCATTGCTTTTAGAATATTCATTTCTTTTCTTTTGTTATCATACCAGCTTAACCTCCATGCATTTGTAGAGTATCCGAAACTGGATACTGGATACCTCCAGGCTCTCCTCTACATTTTATACAGTTACGATTCCTATCACACCAGGGTTGTTTCAATAGTGAAGCTCTTGTTATTATTGTTATGTATTTTTTTTATTTAATTTCCCTAGCTAGTGTGTTTTTACCTCACCTATTTTTTGATTTTCAGGACTGGAGAGTAGCCCTCGAAAGATATCTATTTCCTATATAGATTCTCCACGGTTCCCAGACGTCTATGTATTTCTGTACTGTGTCGTTTTGTATCCCCATCAGTTTTTCCATAAGACAGATCCTCCATAATCTCGCTTTTACAGCATGTATGGCCGGCTGCTGTTCCTGTTTCCAGTCTTTGGCTATTTCGCATCTGGCAGCTGTATATATGTGTGTCAGGAGTTTGTCGTCAGTTTTTTCTATGTTTTCAATTGGTCTGCATAGCAGTACCTTCCAGGGGTCTAGGGGGAAGTCATACCCAAGAATTGTCTGCGCCATATCTTGTGTGGCCCCGGCCTCACTTTTTAACGGACGTGGTTTTTTGGAACATCAGAACGCAAACCCATTGAGCTTAGTGCATAGCCCCCTTAGAGTGAGATGCATTTTATTCCAAGTAATAAAGACTAATCAGGGCACTACATATTTTCTTCAAAAGAACATATTTATTGACTATGTCATTTGTGGCTAAACAAATTTGAACATTTGAAGAAAATCCATCGTGCCCTGATTCGCATTATTACTTGGATTACACTTCGGGTTACTGACAGGTTTTCCCTGGGTTCATGTAACGCTTGACTGCCGGCAGACCTGGCCAGTCCCCAATACTGAGGTGGGTAAGGGTATAACACGCACCCACAGCAGTGAGGGCGTGACCGGAGTGTGGTATGATGCGTTGCCGGGCCTGGTGAGAAAGGGTTAGCCTGATACTTGCCACGTCCTGGGATTTACACCTTTTTTAACAAACAAGATACAGGGACCATTATATTTTATTAAATAGTTATGTTAATACGTATACGTACTGATAACCTGTAAATGAACTGTGAGATTTCCGAGTCCTGGGTTCCGAGGGGGGAAGGGTAATTAGGGGGGCAACGTTTCAGGGTGAAGACCCTTCCTCAGGCCCATTCCCTCAAGTCTAGAAGGACAAAAGGTACTTCCCTAAACCCTGTGACCCCAATAAATAGAGCAAGCCCAAACAGGCAATAATATAGCTGAAATCAGTACAGTATACACTACCGACACACTTTATTAAAGTGTGGCCGGTACCGCAAGCCGGGATATTTCCCGGCTTGCTTGTGGCTGCCCCTCGGCGTGCCGCGCGATCTGCGGGACGGCGGCAGGGGGTTCCGGGGGACCCGGCGGACCCGGTAGCGGTAGGGAGAGCGCCCCGATCGGAGGGCGCTCTTCCGCTGTTTCGGCGCGCGCCCGTCACACTCGGGCGCGCGCCAGGCTACTGCTGCGGCCAAGAACGGGCAAATGCTCGAATAAACTTGGCCGCAGCAGTATAGCGCAAGCTCAGTCAATATAGTCCAGATCCAGCAAGAGAATGTAAATATATTCTCAAAAGATACACAATTGAACCATAAAGTCCTTGGTCTGTGTCACGATAATTCTCAATCACTTTCTCTCTCTCTCTTTCTCCTGCTGATGAGGGAACGCTGAATGAGTCCACAACTACACAGGACAAATAACGGCATGAACAGATTATGTCATCAGTGGGCCTTTAACAGAGTCATCTGTCCCCATAGATCTAGAGCAAGTGCTGTGATTCCACAGCTGTACAAACAGCTGATAATGCCTGGTAACTATAGGCTCTATGCACTAAGCGCCAAAAAAATTCATTGGCCAAGTGTTCCCGATTGGCATGATTTTGGCGATTTGTCCTCGCAGTATTCAGTAAGGGCCGAATCCATGCCGATCCCTGCCGAATCACTGCGAAAGTAAAACGCCGATGAGCTGGTGATAAAAGAGCCTGGCTCCCGATAGCCTGGCGATAGGCCGTTTCTGCCGATATGTGTTTGCAGCAGAGAGAGACCCTCCGCTCTCTCTGCGCAAACATCGGCAAAATAAAACCATATCAAAACAACTTTTACTCATAGTGTACATGTGCAGGGGGTCTCCGGAGCTGAACCGCATTGGTTTCAGGTCCGGGGACCCCCTGCTTCCCGAGATACAGGCCCCTTTATGAGGTGCCGGTATCCCTCTACATTTAAATGTCCCGATCACGTGACTGTGGAATGTAAACAAAGCAGAGGGATACCGGCACCCCCTAAAGTGGCCTGTATCTCGGGAAGCAGGGGGTCCCCGGACCTAAAACCAAAGCGGTTCAGCTCCGGAGACCCTCTGCACATCTACACTATCGGTAAAACACACATATAAATAAACACTCATTCCTTACCTTTTCAGCTATGTGCTATAGTAACGAAGCAGCATGAATGTATTTTTAATAATAGTGTACAGTGAGCAGGGGGTCCCCTGAGCTGAACTGCATTGCTTTGTGGACCAGGGACCACCTGCTTCCCGAGTTACAGGCCCCGGTATGTGTCATCGGGTGGCAGTGTCGCCGCCATCTTTATAGCAATCCATACACGCCGTGCCCGCTATAAATATGGCGGCGACACTGTAACCGATGCCCCAAACTGGGGCCTGTAACTCGGGAAGCAGGGGGTCTCTGAGCCAGAAATTAATGCGGTTAAGCTCAGGAGACCCCCTGCTTCCGCACAATATTATTAAAATACATAAATGATGCTTCATTACCATAGCGGATAGCCGCTAAGGCAATGAAGGGGTTAAGGCAGAATAGCATGTTTATTGGGGACATTTGCCCCCAAAAAACATTGCAATAAACAACATACCCCCCTGTGTATTTAAAATACATAAACACCAATCAATACATTAAATACATATTGCACTCACCCATGTCCGGCTGCCACGATGAAGGCCATCCTCATCTTCATCCTGGCCATGCCTCCTCCGCTGCTGCAAAACAGAAACAAGAATAAAAACACCGCGGATGTCTTGGAGCCCCGGGTCAGACCCACAGGTCAGACCCACAGACCCCGAGGGTCCTCGGTTAGTTCTCACGAGGGTCTGGGGACTCATGGGTGCTCTCTACGGGTCCGCGGTGCCCCCACGGATGTGGGACCACCGGTTCTTCCCCACACACTACGGGTCCACGGTGCCCCCACGGATGTGAGGCCACCAGTTCTTCCCCACAGACTACGGGTCCGCGGTGCCCCCACAGATGTGGGACCACCGGTTCTTCCCCGCAGGTGTCACCCGTGGACCACGCAGCCTGATACCTGTGAGATACCCGAGGATACCGCAGGTGGTCTCCAGAGGTCTCACGCAGAACCAATGAACAAACCCTGAATGTAAAATAAATAAACCTGACCTATACATTCAATACATACATCCCCCCCCCCCAACACCTACACTACAATAATGTGCAAAATAACTATTATCCAGATAGGGATAATAGATTATTTGCCCATAATTAAACACATTAACTAGTCAATTAAAATAAATAAAGTACTACTGACCTCATCAATAAGAAGCCCCTGTCGCCAGCAACATCCTTGTCTTTCGTTGCCCACAAAATACATAGCCAATACATAGCCAATACATTGCAATTACATTCAGATATCAATTAACCCCTTAAACACCGTATCGGATAATAACCGCAAGCCACACTGGCCCGATACCCACGCTTCACCCATTCATTTGTACAGTGGCTTCATCATGCAACTATATATATATATACAGAGAGAGAGAGAGGAGATGTATATATATATATATAGACACACACATGATGAACCAAAATACAAATAAATGTAGAAGGGTTATCAAAAACATGCTGTACTACAAATACCACTTCTCCATACAGACACAGTACAATAAAATCAATTTCCTTTAATAATCCAATCTGATCTTCCAATCAAAATCCTCAAATGCCAATCAAAAGCCTCAAATGCCACTCAAAACATTGCATTTACATTGTATACATGATGCATACAATCTATGCACATGTACATTCTGCAAATGAATGTTAACAATAACATATTCCAAACATAATACCAATACATCCAAACAAGTATACTATTTAAACCAATCCAGTAACCATAAATCAATTAGAATTCATTAATTAAATGACTAAACAATTTACATTTCATCCATAACAATTAAACAATTAAGTAATTCAATCGTTGAACCGAACAAGTAATCCTCAGATAGAATAAAAGTACCAAAAATAATACAATATACAAAAGCAAGCCTCACCCTGACCTAAAGTACACCATACAATAGCAAAAATTACATCTATCTAATTGTAAAATACATGACACACACATTTATGCATAGCAGCATAGGCAAAATCATTTTAAACACAGCAAAACAAGCTTTTAAAACAACATCATTTCTTACCCTGTATGTATATATCGATCTAGACATACATACATACATACAGTGGCAAGAAATGATATAGCAAAAAAATAAAAAAATACACATGTAAAAAACCTTACAAAAAATGAACAAGTTAAATAAAATACATTTCTTTAGTTCACTTACCATTACTTGACCCACTCACCGACTCCCATTGAACAGCTTACTCTCGAACCAATCCACGCACAGGAATCCATAAAATAATAAACCATAAAATAAAAAACCATAAAATAATAAAAAACGACAATCCAGGGGTCTTCTATTTGTAATCCATCTTCATCTGTATTCTTCTTTCTTGTATCTTCTTCCGGGGTCTTCTTATCTTCATCCGCCACGCCCTGGTCTTCTTTCTTCTCCGGAGGTCCTTCCTCCTCGGCGTCTGCCTTCAAAATGAGACGACATAGGCTTTTAAAGGCCTATGACGCCACATTTTAGTCAAGGTTTCCACGGCCCTGATTGGGCCGTGAAAACCATGTGTTTTGGCCGAGAAGAAAAAAATGATGACGTCATTTAAAGGCAAGTAAAGCACAGCCAATCAGAATGGCTTTGCTTCAATTGCCTTTAAGATGACGTCATGAAAAGAAACATGGCTGTCCTCACATGGTACGGTAGCCAATCAGAGCGTGAGAACTCCATCCCAACTCTGATTGGCTCTAGTATACCATGTGACAGAGGCTTGGGAGAGAACAGATGTGACGTCATTGAAATCCTGTCACATGGTACTAGAGCCATCAACCTTGACCATGAAGATTTTTTTTCCAATTGGAATTCTATTTTGGACAAATGTTCAATAGACCTAATGAAGTTAATTATTTTACAACACCGGAAGCATCTCAAAACTTTAGATGATGAAATTGAAGAGGTGGAACTGAATTTAGGTCTACTAGAGAATATTAAAGATTTTAATATCAGAGATACTGATTTACAAAATACCATTGATGTATTAAAGTAAGATATCATTTTAATTAAATCTAAAAAATTCAAGAGAGATCAATACGATTATGACACTGGCACGGAGAGAAGCTGGAATAAAAATAAAAATAAATCTGATTCCAGACTAAATAAGAGTTACCAATTGGATTTGAACAGAAGTTACTACTCAGACCATACAGATAAAAACGAAAAGAGGGAAGTGTATAACGACACCTCATATAGGGGTCCATATGCTGACAACTTCCCCAAAAAACATGTGGGTTTTTTGTCACCCATATTGACGAGCAAGAATACGGATAATTTTCAGAAAAAATCCAGAGGTAAGGCCAAAGAGAAAGTAACAAACATTAAACTAAACTTCAAAACCCTAGATTTCAGGAGGAGAGAAAGGAGAATTTAAGATGTGATCCCATCACTTCTGCCAACCACAACAAAAGAAAGGATTTTCCTGTTTTAGGCCTATAGGGGTGGTCAAGTTCTTGGGAAACCAGGAACAGGTTCCAACCCCTAATAGAGAATGACTCCCCCCTAGGACATATAAGAAAAAGACGAATGTCAGAGGGAAACAAAAAAATCAGAAAAATCAACAAGTTTTAAATACTAATATAAATAAAAATATGTTTCAATCTTAGCAGTAAGACTTTAACTACGAGCCAATCAAAGATATTAGCAAAGGGTTTAAACTTTGCCCCATCTGTGGGCCCTAATAAATGTAATCTATATATAGATTCCCAGAAATATTTAAGGACCCTAACCCTGAAAAGATTTTTTTCTCAACAGAGATGCAGAAAATAGAAATCCCACTTCAGTTGTAGAGGGAGATACTTTAACTCCTAGAACCACTACAGAATCAGATTTTATCCACTCTAAATTTATACCTAAATCCAAATTTGTTCCTACATTTGCTAAGGGTAATAATATAGATGTATTCTTCAACTTATCACTAAAGATTTAGAAGTATTAACTAATAGAAATAATAACAAGATTTCTAATGTGTCATTGAAGGAAAAAGAAGCTTTAGAGGAACTAGCATCCGATGATACTATAGTAATAAAACAAGCGGATAAAGGGAGGGGGTTGTTGTTATGGACCGAAGCTATTATATGGGAGAGGCAGCCTTTATATTAGGAGATCCTTTAAGATACAAGAAATTAGGATCTAATCCCACTGACATCTTTAAAAAGGAATTGAACCAGTTATTAGAAGAGGGTAGGAAAATGGAATTATTGGACGAAAATGAATTCAAATTTTTAAATATATATAATCCGAAATTTCTCATATTTTATTTCCTACCAAAGGTTCATAAAGATACACTTAATCCTCCAGGGAGGCCAATTATATCAGGCATATGTTCCCTAACATCCAATTTATCTGAATTTATAGATATCTTCTTGCAAGAACTAGTGAAGGGTCAAAAGTCATATCTCAAAGATTCTAATGACATCCTACTTCTCCTAGACAAGATTACATGGGAGGAGAACTATTTCTTAGTTACCACAGATGTTACTGCCTTATATACGTCCATCAAACATGAGGATGGGTGTAGGGCAGTTTCAAAGGTTTTGAAAAACAGTGGTAATATACATATATTACTAATAGATTTTTTTAATAAATTGCATTGAGTTCATTCTCAAAAAGATTTTTTTCTGGTTCAATGGAGATTTTTTTCTGCAATTGTGTGGGACGGCCATGGGGACCAGGTGTGTGCCAAGCTATGCCATCCTCTTCATGAGTGTTTGGGAAGAGGACCACATATGGTCCTGGGAAGAATTTGGCGCAAAGCTGGTCATGTGGCGTCGCTATATAGACGATATTATTTTTAGTTGGAAGGGGTCCCGTTACAGTCTGGATGATTTTTTAGTTTATCTAGATTCGAATTCAATTAATCTCAAATTCACCTCTAATATCAGCAATACTACTATAAATTTCTTAGACTTATCCATCTATATTGAAGATGTCAAGATTAAAATTTGTAATTATTTTAAAGAGGTAGATTGCAATAATCTGATTCTATAATCAGGTTGCCACCATAAAAACTGGATAGAGAACATCCCCTTCTGCCAGTATAGAAGATTAAAACGAAATTGTACTGATGATAAGGTGTTTTTGCAACAATCTAGTATTTTAACTAAAAATTTTAGTGAGGAAATACAAAAGAGAAAATATAGATGAACCCCCTGAACAAAACAATATCTTTACCACGTAATCAAATTTTGACTCCAAAAAATAAACAGGAGAATAGGAATATAGAAATACCCTTTATTACTCAATATAATAAGGAAGCGGGGAATATCAAACACATTTTTAATAAATATTGGTATATATTAAAAAATGACCCAATACTGGGCGAACATATTCCAAATACAGCACAAGTTCTCTTCAGGAAGGCTCCAAACATCAAGGGAAGGATAGCTCCTAGTGCTCTGAAAATGAAGAAATAGACCATTATTCTGGGGTGGCTAAACCTTCCAAAGGGTTTCTTTAATTGTAAAAATTGTATGGCATGCAAATCTAGTGATGCTTCAGATCCAATGCTACAGGACAACATTTTAAGATCAAAACATCCTCATGTTCCATAATGCAGATCCCTCAGGTTTAAGGTATAAAGGGATAGAACTAGTGTTATCCCACTGGAGGAGTGGAGATAGAAATATAGACTTAATTAAAAGAGAATCTTTTTGGATTCATAAATTAAGTACTCTGTCTCCTGTGGGTCTAAACGTAGACTTTGATTTGAGTGCTTTTATTTAATGCCATCTTCTGCCATATATGACATCTTAATGTATTATTGTTCTAATCATATTTTCTCTGTTTTTATTAATGTCTTCACAGACTCATTCCATTTCACACACCAATTTAGCTCATAGAAGTATGAGCTTGGATTTTATATCATTTGTATTATGTTTATATTTAGGCAATTGACCATATTATATCTTCCTTTGTTTTAAGTATGTCTTTTACTATTCTTCTTTTACGAGTTTTATTTTATTTATTAAATTGTATTGTGTATAACTAAATATCTGTTTGGGGTTCTCTGCTTGTTTTGCACTGAATCAATGAGTATACTATTCTCATATATAGATTACGTAAATTACATTGTATCTTTATTACTGAATGTAGCAGTCATTTCACTACATTATACATTGTGTTTACTAACACATAAACAGCTGCAACATATACCAGGAGATTAAGCTGTTCATTCTGCATCTTTCTTATTGGTAATATGAACAACCAATGAGAGGGTTAGACTGGCTATTTATAGCTATCATGAATTACCCAATACACTCCTGAGGAAACCTGTGACGAGGTGAAATGCGTTGTGTGTGCGATTGAAGAGGTAGTGGGAGGTGAGATACAGCGCGACTTGCCCATCTACCGATCCACCTCCAGCCCCATCCGGTGGATTCCAGTGTGAGACGCGAGGATGGATGATGTAAGCCTGAAAGCGTGTGGAGCAACTACAGCTACTGGCGTCGATATGCTTCATTTAAGCTAACACCATGTGAGTGTATTCTACCTTTTACTTACCCCTGATAAAGTTTTCTATCTGTCTGCGCTATGTTCCGTTTCTTCATTATATTCCACTAAAGTTCCTGCACTTGCTGTCCCCATATTTGCTGACACGGTTGGGTATTACAGAGCAAAGAACCCTTGAAGTACTGTAGTGCCGACAAGTATTCTAAAACAAATCTGGGTCAATCACCAACAAGACCCAGGTACATCCTGGGTACATGCTGCAACATTTCAGTGACATTTCTGCAGACAGACTAATGGCCCATCGGATTAACAGCAGGGGTCCCTGGCAGTCCCATTCAAACTAAATTGGACTGCCAGGGACCCCTGCTGTGTTAATCCGATGGGCCATTAGTCTCTGTAGAAAATTCACTTAAATGTTTTCAGCATGTACCCAGCATGTACCTGGATTTTGTTGGTCATAGCCCCAGATTTTCCAAGACAAGTTTAAGGCAAGTTTTAGAATACTCGTCGGCGCACCTGTACACGTACATACCCAGACATTTGTGAGTTAAAATTTCTTGGGGCTTATTAAAGGGATCCATTTAAGATCTTTATTGTGGAAGACATATTCAACCATTTTTTGCTTTGTGTTCTTTTTTCTATATACATTGGCATCCCCGAATCTCTTGGACATCCTGGGATTAATACACCTACCGAGGTATTATCCAGCATTGATATCTGAATTCAAAATAAAAGAATGATCTCCTACAGTACATAAAAAGTAGAGATGGGTGATTTTGTTTTGCAGATTTGGATCCGCAGCGGATCAGCCGGTTCCTTTGGTCCACGGATTTCAGCAGATCAATCTCAAAAAGGGTGATTCGTGTTATGCAGATTTTTTATTATTATTGCCAATAAACTGCAGATTCCACAATCCGTTGAAAGATTTATAGAATTCAATCTGTGGATTGAGCAATCTGTTAACAGATTTTTATGATTTCGCCAACGAGTTGCTGAATCCGCGGATTGGATTCTACAAATCCGTGGATTGTATCCAGTGGTGGTTTTTGATGAATCTGTGCAGATTAAAACCAACCAAATCAGTTTGCGGATTTTACACTGTCAAATGGATTTTGTGGGGAAAATACGAGAAAATCCGGGGAATGGATTTGGGCGGATACATCTCTGTAGTAAAAAGCAACTTTATGAACATACATCATAGTTTATGTGGATAATATAAATAATTGTGCCTTTTACACATGAAAATACAGCAAGGAGTTATCACTAATTCTACCTTATTGCCTATTGGGTGTTTCTTTCAGCACCAATGATTTTAAACTTGGTAAAGAGAATCTGAGGTATTAAACATGGATTCCGAGGGCTAACTAGCTCAATGACGCAAAATACCTATTGCAATTGAAGCACTACAAATACTGCTAATTATCCAAGGGCACGCCCACCACCGAAGAAGCGCCGGTCAGGTGTGAATCACGTGTTGGGTTATAGTGATGTCTTGTGTGATGTTACGAGCACATCTCCAACACGGGGGCAGAAAGACAGGTGCATTCAGATACCGAACACCAGCTCAGACTCTCTGTGATTTATTTCAATAAAATACTTTTAAAAATCTAATTAGCCTAGGAATAAAGCTACTACTTGTCGCATAGCTACCACTTAGCAACCAAGTTGCAACAAAGAATAATGTTCAGTATGTACTGTAGCCTCTAGCTCAGTGTTTCCCAACTGGAGTTCCGTAGCACCATGGGGTTCTGTGAGAGGATCAAAAGGCTGCAAGGGGTTTCCCCATTTTCCCAGAGCAGGGAGAAATAGGGCAGTTTCTAGGGGACTGGGCAGTTTCCTTTAACTAGATAAAAAAAATAGAAATTGCTTCCGAGGTTCACAGCACCTTCACTCAGCCAGTTGTATGAATATAAAAAAGTTTATTAGTAACCAGCAATGTACAACAGCATGAACACTCTTACGCGTTTCGTCCAAGCCAGGACTTTTTCAAAAAGTCCTGCCTTGGACGAAACGCGTAAGAGTGTTCATGCTGTTGTACATTGCTGGTTACTAATAAACTTTTTTATATTCATACAACTGACTGAGTGAAGGTGCTGTGAACCTCGGAAGCAATCTCTATTTTTTTCATCTGTGACGTCATATCCGGTTGGGGCACGCAGACGCCAGCAAGCAGAATCCCAGCACACAGAGCCTCCAGGATCAAGCTTGCAGCCGCAAACAGGAACGGCTTTCAAGGGACCTCCAGGATCAAGCTTGCAGCCGCAAACAGGAACGGCTTTCAAGGGACCTCCACGCGATACACAGGGGAGACAGGTGAGGATATATTGGTAGCCGGGCCGTGATTTACTTGGGGGCGCCCCCTTGGGAGGTGTCCCCTTGTACCTCAAACCGGTTTTCCAGTACCCCACTCCCCTTGTTAGTATCGGAGATACCCATATATTGCCTTATTACCTGCATCACCTATATACCGGCGTCAAACCTTCTTTCCTAAACACACTCCATAGTGCCTGGTAGTGGCCTCGATAATTGGGGTTACCCTATTTTTTCCTTTATCTAGATAGGCTGCTGCTAGTAATGCAGCCAATAAGGAGGTGGTGTCAGGAGCCTGGAGAGTGTGGCCAAGCAGAAGAGGAAGCAGCATGGGTAGATGAAGATCAGTGTCTATCAGTCCTGTGTGTATTTGTTCTGTCTGGCTGTGTGTGTATGTGTCTTCTGTGACTGTCTGGCTGTCCTGTGTCGCATGTGACTCTTTGTCCTGTGTCCTCATGTGACCTTCCTGTTTGAGGGGTGCCTCATCAACTGAGCTCAGTGACAAAGGGTGCCTCATCAACTGAGCTCAGTGACAAAGGGTGCCTCGAGAGAAAAAAGGTTGCTCTAGGTAGTAATTTTAACTTTACTTAGAGCCAATTTGCAATTATAATAGAGTCACAGAGTTGCTTCAATTTAGCAAAAAGTCAAACACAGCGACAGTTATTACTGATGACTGTTATGACAAACTTAGAATCTTTCTTCAACCTAATTCTCAATTGATTGGGAGTATCTCTCCTTTCTCACGCCTTTTAATTATGTTAGCACTATAGTTGTTTGTCAGATGCTTGTGTGACTTAATTCACTTTTTTATGTGTTTACCCCATTTGGGGATTATTTTCACAGTACTTAAACAAATAGGACTGAGAAAATTGAAAGAAAAATAAATCAATGGGAATGATTAGAGACGCAGACCTCCAGGTTTCAGTCATTTAATAGTAGTCAGAATTATACAGACATTTAACTCTTTAGATACATTCTTACATTAACACTTAGTTAACCTTAACTGTGGTGACTATGTCACAGAGACCTCGGCTCTATATGACCTGCAAGGTCATTAGGTATACTTTATTTATAGTGAGTTGTAAAATGGATGGAAAATTTGCTGGAAAATTTGCTACAAAATGGCAAAGCAACTGTGAAGACATTTGGACATCTCTACTAGCAAACTATCTGCGTGTAAAGAAGGTTTCCTCTTGTAAACAATGACTGTCTCTCTACTGCCAATGAAATAAAACAAACATTGATACCATTTTATGCCATCTGTGTGACCCCACTGTACAGATCTTGTTGCTTGAAATTCATCATTTTATTCAAAAGGATTCAGGATTTTTTTTTCTTTACCATTCATGCTTCCTTCATGTCCTTTCACTACTGCTTCTTAGGCTGTAAATTCTTCACAAACATCCAATCAGCCTGTTTTTCTCTAGACATTAAAATAAGTAAACATTATTCTGATTTGCAGTCTACCGACATACTAGTTCAAGCCCTCAGACCTACTACTAACTATCAGCCTCCGTTAAAAGATGTACATTAAGCTTCAGAAAATAGGAGTTGACAATAAAAGGGATGTAGTAACTGCAATGCCATTAATGAGTGATAAATAGTTATTCGACGTTGGTTAAAAAGTAAGTTACTTTGTAGGTTGTGATACCTTTTAAAGAGGCAAATCAGCCATTTTACATTTTATGTTTTATAAAAAGGATTGAAGAAAGGAGTCTCAGGAGCTGAACCACATTCATTTCAGCTCCGGGGACCCTCTACTTCAGAGGTGCTAACCTCCATGTTGGGTGCCGGTAGCCGCTCCGGGGTTCATATAATATATTCATAATATGGCTGCTTTTCAAAGATCCTGGGCCTTGCGGGCCAATACGTGGCTGTTACATCATCGATGCAGCTTCCAATTGGCCCACATGACGAGTGAGCGTTAAATTGCAGAAAACTGAAGAGATACCGGCAGCCCCTTCGGAGGTAACTATCTCCAAAAGCCGAGGGACCCCGGTGGTTAAATTAATGGGGTTCAGCTCCGGAGACCACCTGCTTCAAACCTGTATTAAGAAATGGAAATGATTAAAAGAAAGCATGGCTTGCTCTTTTAATGGACCAACATTTCAATCGTACAAGGTTGTGATACTGCACTTACGCACAGGGAAACATTGAAGGGCATTAGTTAGTGTCAGTCAACAAGACTTTTCTTGAGAAAGATTATTTATAAACTGTTGTATATACAGTACATGCAGATATTGTACATTTTAGACTTTTCTCCCTTTTGTTGTTTTATTTATACTAAGCATGCCGCTATCCTTAGCAAGAGAGCTAAATGAGAAGAACAGTAATCACCATGTAAATGTAAAATTACGTATGAACCAAAAAAAAATAAATAGATAGATTTAGTTGTACACAGGAAGCAAATACGTGAACATTCACTTTAAGGGTAATTTTTGTATGTTTAGTTTAAATAATGTTGCTACATTATTTAAAATATATTTATTGCCTGCTATATGGGACTGGGGAGAGAAAACAAATAATCTGGTGCCAAAAACAATAATGTGAATGATTAAATCTGACCATATATGAATATCCAGTCACGAAAAGCTGAAGACCAATGATATCTTGAAAGTAGTCTCACAATATGTGGGAAAAACATAAACACCAATCATAGTGTACATCTGTAACACTAGGAAAAAAATTAATAACACTATACAGACAAAACCTTAACAGACTTACAAAAAACAAACAATCACAAAACAAAACTGCACCTAATTAATGAGCAAAAAGTTAAATTTAATAAATACATATAAAATGCAAATATAGCACACACATGGGTGAAGTACTGATATCTTTGGTTTTGGGTCAAAATTAGAATCCTACTTACGACAAGAAGGATTAAGATGAGCCTTCAAAATGATATCTGAATCACCGCTGACAGACTCTACGCAAGAATGGTTGCAAGTAGGATCAGCGACGCCATCATAGATTACAGGGCTCCACATACATACCCTAGATGGTTATTGTAGGGCAAGGCAACTCTCGATGGTCACTGGCTCCACCGACCCCAAACATCCCCGGATCCAGCTCAGCCGCTCGTCAGCTTTTCCTACATGGCATACACAGTCACGTGGTCCTCGTGTGTTGTGCCTTTCCACGCCAAATGGCCCAGCTGCGCACGCACACGCGGAAGTCCGTGCTTACCGCGGTGGGTCGGCCTTGCCGGAGGGTTGCCTTGCCTACAATAACCATATAAATATACATACATACATACACACACACACACACGAGAATTGTCAGTCGACGCACCAACAATTAATATGTTTATTTTGTATACGTACTATACTACAATTTGGGTCACCATCCTTGAGACCATCCTTTATTTTTTTGTTATTATGTGCCAGGTTAAAAAATTGGTTATTTTAATCAAAACAATGCAGCAAAATTATCTATCAAAAAATGATACACCCATCACGTTCATTATTTTTTTCCAGGTGGAGAGGGTAGGATGGTAGATTATGCGGTTAGTTACCCCAGGGTATGTCATTAGGGCTCCCGGGAGAGGGGGGGGAGGGGTAAACTTTTAATTACCATAGCATTTATTAAGGCATTTAATAGCCACCAAGTAGTGTAGTTTAATATTGGTATGTGATCACATTTTTATTACAGATTGGCTATTAGTCCACAGTCTGGGGGTAGGGGGGTGATGGCTGAAGTTGTCCCAGGAAGGGTGGCTAGGCCACCTGTGTGGTATAGAGATTTATATTGTCCATTATACACACAAAAGATAGGGTAATGCAGCCTGGAGATATGTGATAATAAACGTGCGTTATTTCTACCCTTAATCCCATTCCGATAAATATCAGAACTTGATGTATAGCATGATAATACCAAAAAATGCAGTATGATGACTTTTTTTTTTTTTACCAGATCCAATATTTTTAATGTGTCCGGTGCAACTAACTTTATATATATATTGCTCTATAAAAATAACACACTTTGTAGGTTATCACAGCTTGCTGTATCCAACCCAAAGTAGCATATTGTCATACAAAAACATCTGTAAAAATAAAATGTAAAAATAAAATGTAAAAACCTTTTCAATGTGATGTTTTAAAATAAGTGTTAAAAAACAAAAACTCTAAACATACTCCTTGAGAACATGCATGTTTTATTATTTACATAAATAATTATTTTAATCTTGCATTCCTTTTTTGGAATGTCTTTTTTTATCAAGATTTTACTTGCTATGAACAGTGAAAACTTAATTTTGCATGCAAAAAAAAACGATACTGGAGACACTGTTTTTGTTGACAGCTTTGTGACTTTAAAAAAATATCACTAGGCATGACATGTACTTTGTAATATACTGTCAGTCTCTTTAATAGTTAAAGAGTAAATAGCTGTCATTTACAGTGAGGCTTTGCTGATGTCTGTACAAAGTAAAATGTAACCTGTATTCCGTGCCCTGAAATAATGTCTTTTGTTATTGTTTTCAATGTGCAAGTAATCACAACCTTCAAAAAGGCAACAATACAGTACACGAGAAAATACAAAGGGCATAGCATTCATTGCAGAATGGTCCTACCTAGAACAGGGATCTCCAAACTTTTGTGTAGGGGGAGCAACTTCTGATCAATAAAAATTATACTGAGCCATTAAAACAATACCCCCCATATGCAATACCCCAATAATACACAGGGGTGGAATGGCCAGGGGGGCACAAGAGTAACTGCCCACCAGGCCGGTCAGATTAAAAAAAATTGGGCAGATAGTACTGTAAGAGGAGAAAAGCTGTGTGCGTGCAATGGAGATTCCGGCCAAAAGGTGGAGCTGACGAGTCCAGAAGCTCCTCCACCTCGGATTGCCTGTAGTGTGCTGCTGGTAATGGTAACTGTATGTATGTATGTATGCATGTTTCTTTATTTATTTATTTATAAAATATTTTACCAGGAAGTAATACATTGAGAGTTACCTCTCGTTTTCAAGTATGTCCTGGGCACAGAGTAAAACAAAATAATACATGGTTACAAATACAGTTACATAAATGAACAAGGTATACATTATATACAAGACATTCATGCACAGTTAAAGAAAATATATATTACAGTATGAGCGTATGAAACAGTTACAGACCAGATTAAAGTGTGAGACAGCCTTAGATTTGAAAGAACTTAAGCTGGTGGTGGATATGAGAGTCTCTGGTAGGTTGTTCCAGTTTTGGGGTGCACGGAAGGAGAAGGAGGAACGTCCGGAAACTTTGTTGAGTCTTGGGACCATGAATAGTCTTTTGGAGTCTGATCTCAGGTGATAGGTACTGCATGTGGTAGGGGTGAGGAGCATGTTCAGGTAGCTGGGTAGCTTGCCCAGAAAGAATTTGAGGGTGAGACAGGAAAGGTGAACTTTGCGCCTAGACTCTAGTGATGACCAATCTAGTTCTTTGAGCATTTCGCAGTGATGTGTGTTGTAGTTGCATTGGACAACAAAACGACAAATTGAATTGTAGAGGGTGTCAAGTTTGCTAAGGTGGGTTTGAGGAGCCGAGCCATATACTATGTCTCCATAGTCAATAATTGGCATTAGCATCTGCTGTGCAATACGCTTTCTGACCAGGAGACTTAGGGAGGATTTGTTCCTGTAAAGTACCCCTAGTTTGGCATAGGTCTTGGTTGTCAGGGTATCAATGTGCATCCCGAATGTTAAGTGGGAGTCAAACCATAAGCCCAGGTATTTAAAACTAGTGACAGGTGTTAGGGTGGTTTTAGCGTTTGTTCTAATCAGGAGCTCAGTCACTGGAAGCTTTACAAATTTAGTCTTGGTCCCAAATACCATTGTTACAGTCTTGTCAGTGTTTAAAAACAGTTTGTTTTGGGAAATCCAGTTTTCGAGTCTCAAAAAGTCAGACTGAAGTATGTGTTGAAGGTCAGAGAGGCTATGGCTGTGTGCATACAGGATTGTGTCATCTGCATACATGTGTATTGAGGCTTCCTTACAAGCTGTGGGAAGATCATTAATGAACACTGAGAAGAGTAGGGGCCCCAGATCAGAGCCTTGCAGGACACCACAGGTGATATCCAGGGGGTTGGAGTTAGAGCCTGAAATGGAAACATGTTGGGATCTTCCTGATAGGTAGGACTGAAGGTGTTCGAGAGATGATCACAAAAAGGGGTCCCAGTTAAGTTGCACTCAGCCTATTGTTTATTTTTCCTTATAATTAAACAGTAGGTGTCTTAAGGTTACTTATATTTCAAAAAAACCCAAGGAGATAAGTACATAGGGAAATACTAACATTTAAAATCATTTTATTAAACTCATCTATCAAAAATAAACCCAAATAAACTATACTATATTAAAATTCTTGCTTCTCTTTTTTACACAGTATGTGCTAATTGTTACACCAGTGATAATTATATCTTAGTCGTTTGGTTATCACACAGTATACAGACGCTAGTATATGCAGAAGTGAAGCACCTTAATCCTAGGTTTATCACTCTCAGTTGTACAGAGTATCAGTCGCACAAAGTATCAATCTATGAAATGGAATACTTTTCTCAATGGTGGATGGTTACTATTGTAACACTGCTAAGTTGCAAACACAGCAATAGTCAGAACACAGTTATTCCTTACAGAAGGTAAGTATCAGTGTATATTGTGTATTGTGTAGGACTGTGAACTCGCTCTGTAGGCTGCCCCTAGGGTCAATGCAGCCTTACTAAGAATTATTTTGCTGTCTTAGCTATGTAATTAGTATCCATGAACAGGATAAAATGCGGCTCTGATTTTACACGAGTTAAACAAGGGGTTAATGCCTTATAAGCACATATACAATATTAACACCAGATGTTACGTTTGCATATGGTATCGTGTAGGACTGTGAGCTAGCTGGGTAGGCTGCCCTAAAGGTCAATACAGCCCTACTAGGAATTATATATATTTAATTCTCACTACTTATGTCTTAGCTATATGTGCTTATTCACCATAGACAGAGTATAGTACAAATGTGGTTCTGATCACACATGGATAAAGCAAAGGGTAAATGCCTTATCAACACATATATTCATACAATAATAGCACCATGTGTTTTAACCAAGGTCAGGTACTTCATATGAGTCAGTAATTGCACTTCAAAATACACTGTAATTATAAACCCCTTCAGTTACCTTTTCATACTGGGTAAAGTAAAGTACCCGTGTATACATTACTTAATGCTGGGTTAGAGTATAGCTTAGTGGCATTATCACACTGTAATTGGATATAGGTATATACAACCTTGTTAACTCCGTGTTTCTGCATCCAGCGTCTAGTGGCTGTTAAGCATGCTGTGTGAAGCAAGTTCCTCCGTGACGGCTGACGTTATCAGTGTTCGCGTCGCCTGACTGCCCTACAGCTGTTTCATGCCGTGGACCGGCACTTCTTCAAGGGGGGAGGTCAGCCGTCACGGAGGAACTTGCTTCACACAGCATGCTTAACAGCCACTAGACGCTGGATGCAGAAACACGGAGTTAACAAGGTTGTATATACCTATATCCAATTACAGTGTGATAATGCCACTAAGCTATACTCTAACCCAGCATTAAGTAATGTATACACGGGTACTTTACCCAGTATGAAAAGGTAACTGAAGGGGTTTATAATTACAGTGTATTTTGAAGTGCAATTACTGACTCATATGAAGTACCTGACCTTGGTTAAAACACATGGTGCTATTATTGTATGCATATATGTGTTGATAAGGCATTTACCCTTTGCTTTATCCATGTGAGATCAGAACCACATTTGTACTATACTCTGTCTATGGTGAATAAGCACATATAGCTAAGACATAAGTAGTGAGAATTAAATATATATAATTCCTAGTAGGGCTGTATTGACCTTTAGGGCAGCCTACCCAGCTAGCTCACAGTCCTACACGATACCATATGCAAACGTAACATCTGGTGTTAATATTGTATATGTGCTTATAAGGCATTAACCCCTTGTTTAACCCGTGTAAAATCAGAGCCGCATTTTATCCTGTTCATGGATACTAATTACATAGCTAAGACAGCAAAATAATTCTTAGTAAGGCTGCATTGACCCTAGGGGCAGCCTACAGAGCGAGTTCACAGTCCTACACAATACACAATATACACTGATACTTACCTTCTGTAAGGAATAACTGTGTTCTGACTATTGCTGTGTTTGCAACTTAGCAGTGTTACAATAGTAACCATCCACCATTGAGAAAAGTATTCCATTTCATAGATTGATACTTTGTGCGACTGATACTCTGTACAACTGAGAGTGATAAACCTAGGATTAAGGTGCTTCACTTCTGCATATACTAGCGTCTGTAGACTGTGTGATAACCAAACGACTAAGATATAATTATCACTAGTGTAACAATTAGCACATACTGTGTAAAAAAGAGAAGCAAGAATTTTAATATAGTATAGTTTATTTGGGTTTATTTTTGATGAGTTTAATAAAATGATTTTAAATGTTAGTATTTCCCTATGTACTTATCTCCTTGGGGTTTTTTGAAATATAAGTAACCTTAAGACACCTACTGTTTAATTATAAGGAAAAATAAACAATAGGCTGAGTGCAACTTAATTGGGAACCCTTTTTGGTGATCATCTCTCGAACACCTTTTTTGGAAATATATCAGTTTCTTCCCATTGCACCGCCACTACAACTATTTAATGATGGATATTAAGGTTGAGAAGGAATGACCCCCCTTCCTACTTAAAATAGGTAGGACTGAAACCAGTTTAAAGCATGTTTCCCTATTCCAGAGCTCTGGAGTTTGTTAAACAGGATAACATGATCAACTGTGTCAAAAGCCTTTGCAAAATCTAGCAATACTGCACCAGTGAGTTGTCCCCGTTCCATTCCACACTGGATTTCATTGCAAACTTTTAGCAGGGTAGTTACGGTGGAGTGTTTGGGACGAAACCCAGACTGGAATTGGCTAGGGCAATTTGTCTTGGTGTAGAAATCGCTTAATTGGGAGTGGACACATTTTTCCATAACTTTGGATAGAATTGGGAGAAGTGAGATTGGCCTGTAGTTTGAGACAGTGTTTTTGTCCCCACTTTTGAAGATTGGGACAACTCTGGCAGTTTTCCAGGTCTTAGGGATATGGCCTGCAGACAGGATAGAGTTGACTATGGACGCAATTGGTTTGGCAATGGCTGGGGCACCAAGTCGTAGGAACTTAGGTTGTAGTAAGTCGGGTCCACATTGGCTGCTTAGTTTTAGTTTGAGGAGCGCTTGTGTAATCTCCTCTTCAGATACTGGGCTAAATTGAAAATTGTGGGCAGTGTTGGGAGGGGGTGGGACTGTAGGGATACTCCCAGGATGAGATTCAGGTTTGGGGTTTGTGCTGCATTTCGCTAATAAGTTAGTGGCACACTCCACAAAGTAATCATTGAATGCATTTGCAATGTCAGTGGGGTTTGTCAGAGTAATATCCCCCTTAGTGATATTACTTGGTTGTTGATGGTTAGGAGCCTGGAATATATTGTTGATAACCTTCCAGAAGTTAGCTGGGTTTGATGTATTTTGGTGGAGATTGTCAGAGTAATATTGTGCTTTTGCATACCTTGTTTGCCTTGTGCACACGTTCCGCAGGCATCTGTAGTGATTGAGATCCTTGGTAGTGCCAGTTACTTTGTAGCTTTTCCACAAGGCATCCCTGAACTGGTAGAGTGCTATAAGGTCTGGTGTAACCCATGGAAGGTGGGTCCCCCGTACCCTTATTTTGCGTAGTGGAGCATGGGTATCGCAGAGTTTTAAGAACTCGGATTGGAAATAGTCGAGCGCAGAATCGGGGTCGGGAATTAAATCGATTCTGTGCCATGGGCAGTTGGTAAGGTCATCCAGAAACTGTTGTGGGTTAAAGTTTTTAAATGTTTTAGTGAGGAGAACTTTAGGGCTTGAATGGGGCGGTTTAATTTTCCTTACACAGTACACTATTGCATGGTCACTGAAAATATCAGGAAGGATGCCAGAGGATTGGATTCTGCTGGGGTTTGAGCAGAGAATCCAGTCTAGCAAGGAATGGTTATGCGACTTCAGGTTTATTCGTGTGGGTTGGGAAATGAGTTGCGATAGGTTAAGTGACTTGAGTTGTATCTGGATTTTGTGGTTTTTAGGGTCAAGCCAATTGAAGTTGAAATCCCCTAGAACTAGCAGCTCACTCTTCTCATTCAGAGAAGAAATGGAGGCAAGAAATTTGGTGATATCAGTCAAGGATTGTAGAGGGGCTTTAGGGGGGCGGTAGATGCCAGCGCGCAAGATGGGCTTAGAAAAGGGGAGGCAGATTTTGCCAACTAGAGTTTCAAAAGAGGATGGACTTGGTGGGCAATGTAACAGTGTAAATTGTAAGGTGTCTGCAATATAAAATAACACCCCTCCTCCTCTCTTTGACCTATCTATCCTAAAAATGGAGTATCCCTGAATGGCAATATTTGCATCAGGGGTTTTAGGGGATAGCCATGTTTCCGTAAGAATGATGGCTTTGGGTTTATGCATAAGGCACCATGCCCTTAGTTCATCCAGTTTGGGCAGCAGGCTCCGGATGTTTATATGGGCGACAGATAGCCCTTTTTGGAATTTAAAGGTGGAATTCTCAGGGGCATGGGACAGAGCTGAAATGGGAGGACCTGGGTTTGTTTCAACATCACCTGCTAGAGAGAGTAATAGTATGAGTAGAAATTTGGGTAGTTGTTTGCAAGTTGTAAATTTGTGGTGTTTTCCATTAGAGTGAGCAGTGGTTGGTGTGCTGGTTTTTAGAGTTCTCCACCAACATTCAGTAGATAGTGCAAGGCTTTTGAGTAGTCCAGGGTGTATGGTGATGTTGGGTGTGGGCCAGGATGGAGGAGTTTGTAGTGGATAGAGGGAGTAACATCTCCATGAGGCCAGGAGAAAGAAAAAAGTTAGAAGACATATCAGGTTCATGATGCCAGAGGTAGGCAGTGCTGCAAGGAGCTGTTGTGAGCAGAGTGAGTGTGTGCAGACTAAACAGCAGGGGTGGGCCTGTACCTTTTCAAGTGTTTTGCTGCATTGCAATGCTAGGGTCAATTCCGGGTTTCAGTGTTTTGTGCAGTTAGTTTTGGGAGAGGCTGCAGTGAAAGAAGTTGTAAAGGGGTGGAGGGTTAAACTATGCAGGCTAACAAGCATGGGATCATAGTGTGATCTGAATAGCTTACCGTTTGTTGTCTTGAGTAAAAGAGTGTGCAGTAGATCCAGTCCCCAGTCACCTCTAGTCAAACTGTAGTCTAACTGTATTTATCACTTAAAAAGCTCACTTTAAATGCCTCACTGCCTAATGCAGTTCCTGCCCAATGAAAGCAAAGGTGTTAGTATTATACACAAAAAACAGTCACATGACCCTCCCCCTCCCCAATCAGTCAGCTTGTTCCATTTGGTCAATTAACAGCACAGAGTTAAGAGGAAAAAAAAAAAACAAAAAACTTTTTACATTCAAACATACTAACTTATATATCAATTCAACAAGGCCAGATTCAGTCTTATACACAGGATTTCAACATCAGGAACATACTTATATATCAATTCAACAAGGCCAGATTCAGTCTTATACACAGGGTTTCAACATCAGGAACATACTTATATATCAATTCAACAAGGCCAGATTCAGTCTTATACACAGGGTTTCAACATCAGGAACATACTTATATATCAATTCAACAAGGCCAGATTCAGTCTTATACACAGGGTTTCAACATCAGGAACATACTTATATATCAATTCAACAAGGCCAGATTCAGTCTTATACACAGGGTTTCAACATCAGGAACATACTTATATATCAATTCAACAAGGCCAGATTCAGTCTTTTACACAGGGTTTCAACATCAGGAACATACTTATATATCAATTCAACAAGGCCAGATTCAGTCTTATACACAGGGTTTCAACATCAGGAACATACTTATATATCAATTCAACAAGGCCAGATTCAGTCTTATACACAGGGTTTCAACATCAGGAACATACTTATATATCAATTCAACAAGGCCAGATTCAGTCTTATACACAGGGTTTCAACATCAGGAACATACTTATATATCAATTCAACAAGGCCAGATTCAGTCTTTTACACAGGGTTTCAACATCAGGAACATACTTATATATCAATTCAACAAGGCCAGATTCAGTCTTTTACACAGGGTTTCAACATCAGGAACATACTTATATATCAATTCAACAAGGCCAGATTCAGTCTTATACACAGGGTTTCAACATCAGGAACATACCTGTGAAGAGAATGCAATTAGATCCATGTCATATCAGCTGAGGTTGTATCAGCATGCCTTGATTTTTCTATATGTGAATTAATTAGGGGATCGACTTGTCGGTCCCCATTGGGACCGTTTTCAAGGAGTGTGCTGGACTTCTACTTTGTTCCTACACTACGCTTTGCTTCCGTGCCACCTTGGTTTCTACTTTTTAGGAGTAGGTAACTACACTGACACACACACACATATATACATATATATAATATATATATATATATATATATATATATCACGAGGCCAGTCAGCACACTGATGTCAGGCATAAAGCAGTTGCTAGTCCCATAGATGTCCACACATCAAGTAACCCAGACTGCAGACTGGTAAAAGAGACAGCAAACAGCAAGGAGTAATCCAAAAAGAGTTGTATTATAACAACTGTTACACAATAGCCAACATTTCGGTCCCACAAGGAAGACCTTCTTCAGGGCCGTGCAAACACCAAGTGCCAGTGACCCACATATATACCCCCACCCATAGTGCACCACAATCAACATAAACCAATCACAAACATCCCATCAGCATTAACATGCACCTCAGCTGTCTGCCCTGCACCACCAGCCAATACCTGAAGTCGGATTACATCTTCCACACCCACGAACGGAGGGAGATCAATTACATGATCAGAGCGACACCGCTCTGACGTCGGTAGCTCGCGTCCCGTGCCGGTACCTGCAGCATGTCACCCCTCGTGCATGCGTAACCAAAAACTCTGCGAGCCGGGGAGCCAATAGGGAACGCAGCTGCGCACCAATACAGTGCACAGAAAGCGTCACTCGTATCCCTGGCAACCTAAGAAGCCAGCAGACAGCCTGCGCATGCGCTGTGATATACACTGTCAGGGGTGGCGCCACCACACCTACAAGACACGCTCACCAAGCAATAGCAAAACACCATAGGGCTATGACTAAGCTAGTATAAAGCAAAAGTCACATATATAATGGTCTGCGTTCACCAGGGGGACACATCTAAAGCGTGCATGCAAATGTTAACACGCAAAAAAACGCAAGGGAAGTGAAATTGTGCAATTGTGCAAGGGAAGTGAGACAATGGAGGACATGTGACATCACATAATGTAAAAACCTGATCAGGGAAACCAACAAGCAATATTCATAAATAAAGATATAAGTAACATTAACAAAGAGATGTATGAAGCATTTACAAAAAACAACCCAATTCCAGCTCCTCATTCAAACACCAGGTGCCATGGTACGTAGCCGGGGTTGCCACCTCTCCGGGTTTCACCCGGAGACTCCGGGTTTGGCATCCCCTTCTCCGGGCTCCGGGTTTGTCCCTGAAATCTCCGGGTGGGCGGGTGTTACAGACAGCGCAGCATAGTAAGTGAGTTCGCATTGCTACATCACTCACAGATCATCTGCATTTCTCACGGGACTATCTGTGTGCACTTCACTGCCTACTACATCCGGGTCACAGCCCTATGCTCTACTGCACATGCTCACAGGTAGGGGATCATGGGAGTTGTAGTTTTAATTAGACAAGATCGATTGGCACATAAGCAACACAGTAACATTCTTAGAAACCCTGCTAGAGAACACACACCACCCCCATGTATCTTATCTCCTCTCTCCCTTCTCCTCCCTCTCCCTCCTCTCCCTCCCTCCTCCCCCTCTCCCTTCTCCCCACCCTCTCCCTTCTCCCCCCCCTCTCCCTTCTCCCCCCCCCTCTCCCTTCTCCCCCCCTCTCCCTTCTCCCCCCCTCTTCCTTCTCCTCCCCCTCTCCCTTCTCCCCCCCTCTCCCTCCCCCTCTCTCTTCTCCCCCCCCTCTCCCTTCTCCCCCCCTCTCCCTTCTCCCCCCCTCTCCCTTCTCCCCCCCTCTCCCTTCTCCCCCCCCTCTCCCTTCTCCCCCCCCTCTCCCTTCTCCCCCCCCTCTTCCCCCCCTTTTCCCCCCTCTCCCTTTCCCCCCCCTCTCCCTTCTCCCCCCCCCTCTCCCTTCTCCCCCCCCTCTCCCTTCTCCCCCCTCTCCCTTCTTCCCCCCTCTCCCTTTTCCCCCCTCTCCCTCCCCCCCCTCTCCCTTCTCCCCCCCCTCTCCCTTCTCCCCCCCTCTCCCTTCTCCCCCCCCCTCCCTTCCCCCCCCTCTCCCTTCTCCCCCCCCTCCCTTCCCCCCCCTCTCCCTTCTCCCCCCCTCTCCATTCTCCCCTCTCTCTCTTTTCTCCCCTCTCTCTTCTCCCCTCTCTCTCTCTTCTCCTCCCCCTCTCTCTTCTCCTCCCCCTCTTTCTCTTCTCCTCCTCTCTCTCCATCCCCCCCTCTCTCTCTTCTCCTCCCCCTCTCCCTCTTCTCCTCCCCCTCTCTCTCTTCTCCCCCCTCTCTCTCTTCTCCCCCCTCTCTTCTTCTCCCCCCTCTCTCTCTCTTCTTCTCCCCCCTCTCTCTCTTCTTCTCCCCCCTCTCTCTCTTCTTCTCCCCCCTCTCTCTCTCTTCTCCTCCCCCTCTCTCTTCTCCTCCTCCCCCCTCTCTCTCTTCTCCTCCCCCCTCTCTCTCTTCTCCTCCCCCCTCTCTCTCTTCTCCTCCCCCTCTCTCTCTCTTCTCCTCCCCCCTCTCTCTCTCTCTCTTCTCCTCCCTCTCTCTCTCTCTCTTCTCCTCCCCCTCTCTCTCTCTTCTCCTCCCCCCTCTCTCTCTCTCTTCTCCCCCTCTCTCTCTCTCTCTCTTCTCCCCCTCTCTCTCTCTTCTCTCCCCCTCTCTCTCTCTTCTCCCCCCCTCTCTCTCTCTTCTCCTCCCCCTCTCTCTCTTCTCCTCCCCCTCTCTCTCTCTTCTCCTCCCCCCTCTCTCTCTCTCTCTTCTCCTCCCCCCCCCTCTCTCTCTCTTCTCCCCCTCTCTCTCTTTACAGTAAAGCTGCTTCAGTTCCTCCCTTTTGATAGCAATGAGGTAACCTTGTCTTTGTTAAATTAACTCAAGTAAAGTTAACTGAGGTAAACATTGTAATAAATTAATATTGATCAGCGACGACTCTGTCTGCAACAATTGTCATCAGCGTTGGTTATAAATAATAGAAATGATGTAAGGTATAATTCCATATACCATTAACGCAGCAATAGTGCCAGCAATAGCAGTCTCCCGCCATCTCCCCCTGCAACTACTCTCAATATGGCTGCGCGGCGTTGCCATGCCAACGGGAACGTCACGTGACGTAACAGCATCACGTGATGCTCGTTGCCATGACAATGAGACGCCACATGATGTCACGACGTCATGCGGTGCCACGTTGTCATGGCGACTTGACGCCGCGTGACGTTACATAGCATCCCGTTGTCATGGCAACACAGTGTCATTTAAAAAAAAAAATCTCCGGGTTGACCGTCAGTCGAAGGTGGCAACCCTGTACGTAGCTCATAAATGAGCCTGGCCTCCTGTTGTAACAAGATCTTACCCCTGTCACCACCACGCGTGGGAACAGGGACCTGAAAAATAGGCATGCATCTAAGCGTTGCCAAGGAATGTCTCAGTTCTTTAAAGTGTCTAGCAACGGGGAGACATTTGAGGTCCATGTCATCAACACCACTCAATAGAGCTATCCTAATCGTAGTGTGGTGCATGGCCATTCTTTCTTTTAGCATCCTCACAGTCTTGCCGATATACAGGAGTCCACAAGGGCATCTGATGTAGTACACCACAAATTTGGATTCACAATTAAGGGCCTGCTTGATTTTAATAGGCATACCAGTATGTGGGTGATTGTAACTCTGACCCTGCTGCATGAACTGACAGTTCATACAGCCATGACATCGATTTGAGCCCGGTTTCTTAGCCAACCAGGTTTTGGAGATTGCATACTTCTCTGTCTGATCGGAACCTGTGACCATGTTACCTATACTTGGGCCACTAAGATAACAGAATAGTGGTGGTTCCTCGGCACATGCACCATGATGAGAAGTATGCCATCTCTAAAACCTGGTTGGCTAAGAAACCGGGCTCAAATCGATGTCATGGCTGTATGAACTGTCAGTTCATGCAGCAGGGCCCGAGTTACAATCACCCACAAACTGGTATGCCTATTAAAATCAAGCAGGGCCTTAATTGTGAATCCAAATTTGTGGAGTACTACATCAGATGCCCTTGTGGACTCCTGTATATTGGCAAGACTGTGAGGATGCTAAAAGAAAGAATGGCCATGCACCGCACTACGATTAGGAAAGCTCTATTGAGTGGTGTTGATGGCATGGACCTCAAATGTCTCCCTGTTGCTAGACACTTTAAAGAACTGAGACATCCCTTGGCAACGCTTAGATGCATGCCTATTTTTCAGGTCCCTGTTCCCACGCATGGTGGTGACAGGGGTAAGATCTTGTTACAACAGGAGGCCAGGCTCATTCATGGAGCTACGTACCATGGCACCAGGTGGTTTGAATGAGGGCATATCTCTATTATATATATATATATATATATATATATATATATATATATATATATATATATATATATATATATACATACATACATACTACATACATACATACATACACATACATACATACATACATACATACATACTGCTGCGGCACAGGTTATTCGAGCATTTGCCCGTTCTGTGCCGCAGCAGTAGCCTGGCGCGCGCCCGAGTGTGACGGGCGCACGCCGAAGCAGCGGAAGAGCGCCCTCCGATCGGGGCGCTCTCCCTACCGCTGCCGGGTCCGCCAGGTCCCCCGGAACCCCCTGCCGCTGTCCCGCGATCGCGGGACACCAGGGCTCCCTCGGGGAGCCCCTGGACACGCGTGCAGGGGGCGCACGCTCCCGATGACGCGTGACCGCGCGTCTATGACGCGCGGCACGCCGAGGGGCGGCCACTAGCAAGCCGGGAGATTTCCCGGCTTGCGGTACCGACCACACTTCAATAAAGTGTGTCGGTAGTGTACATACATAGAGAGAGAGAAATAATAATTAACAGAGTAGTGTCCGATTATAAGAGACAGCACACTAGGTTGAAGACAAAACAAAGTCTGTATTGTAGACAAGAGAGGCACTGCAACTGGTTGCACTGCCTCTCTTGTCTGCAATACAGACTTTGTTTTGTCTTCAACCTACAGTGTGCTGTCTCTTATTATCGGACACTCCTCTGGTAATTATTATCTCTACATTATTTCTATGGGATAAGCATCTGTGCTTTGCTTGAGTTTTTTTGTGTGCCAACTGCTTCTCTTGTGTATACACACACACACACACACACACACACACAACAAAATTGGGGTTGTCTACAGCACTTAGGCGTATTAAAGAAATACATTTTAGTCAAGCCCTCAAAATACAAAAAATAAAACAACCATGCAACATTTCGTGCAGCAATAGTGCCTTGGCAAAACACCAGAAACAGCTTTCTTATTGTATAGTGTACGGCATGCATGTGTGTATATTGCGTGTATCTGATGTGTGTGTGTGTGTGTGTGTCTGTGTATGGTGTGTGGGCTGCCCAATTCTTGGGCCTGTTGGTTGGTCTTGCCCCCGGTAAAATGTGCCAGTAAGCCCATATCAATACCCCCAGACACAATAACGCCACACACAATTCCCCAACACACAACACCTACAAATACACAATACCCCAACAAAAAACCCAGCACACAATACTTCTCCACACAATACTCAAACAATACCCACCAACACACAATACCTCCACACTAACCCCAAACACACCCCAAACACAATACCCCATCACACACACATACACACACACACACACACACACACACACACACACACACACACACACACACACACACACACACACACACACACACACACACACACACACACACACACACACACACACAGTGCCCCAAGAATACAACATACACAATACCCCCACAATACACACACACACAATACCCCCAACTACACAGACAGAATACAAACACAATACACACACACAGTTACCTTAGGGTGAGAGGCTTCCAATTGCTTACCGCTCCTGTTCGCGGGAAGTTTGGCCTGAAATTTTATGGTTGTGCCCAATTTATGGCGCAGACCAGTACGACAGAGAGGCCCTATGGGGTAGAAGCAGGAGAGAGAGGCCCACCCGGCAGTCAGATGCCGGCCGGGCCCCACGCAGCCACCGGCCCACGAGTTACTCACTGGCAAGCTACGGCTCACTCATATTCGACTGGTTTGAGACCCCTGACCTAGAAGTACATTGTGCTGCAGATGATCCACTGTGCCTTTGACTTATACTCATGGATTTATGAATATACAGATTAATCCCACAATGCCATATCATGACATCACAGATAGAATTGCTTATTATAACAACAGTCTTTGATATGTATTTTGTAAAGAAAATGACTAAGGTAAATCACAAAGCAATACAAAAGGGGCTCAATTATATGAAACAAATCCTACAATTCTTGACTTTAAACCATGTTACTGTGATTCATGTCTTTAACATGGATAATATCTATAGCCATGGCTGGTCCAGACTATCTTTCTGCCTTCGTGTCACTTAATTTCTGATAGCTATAGACAGTGACAGGCTATCCTGTGGGTTTACCCTTTCTCATGCTGCCTCTCTGAGTGACAGGTGTAGAGGTGAATGGGAGTCTGTGTACGACCAATCATGGTGCAGACCCCGTGCCCACCCCCTCTTAGTCTTAGAGAGGAAGTGTCCAAAATGTTTCAGTTCATCTCTCCCCCTTATGGGGTAGAGGAGTGGAGCTCTGAGTCTCTCCCGGCTGGAAGAGAGAGACCAGCTCAGCCCTCCTGGGGTTGAGACATGCCTCCAGCGCCTCCTGGAGCAGAAATATAGCCAAGATCTGTGCAGAGCACAAGGCTTCCATATTGCTTGAAGGCCCACACGATCCAGGGGTCTGGGACCCATTCTCCAATACAAGGCATACACTGTAATGACATCTGCAGTGCCTCCCTGAATAAAGATCCCTTTTTATATACTTCTGCCTAAGTCACAGTCTATTGGGCAGAGGTATATTGTATTGTATTGTATGTCTTTATTTATACAGCGCCATTAATGTACATAGCGCTTCACAGCAGTAATACACGTGGTAATCAAATAAATAACAGATAATATAAATAACAGAACATGGGAATAAGTGCTTTAGACATAAACATAACATTCAGGAAGAGTAGTCCCTGCCCCGAGGAGCTTACAGTCTAATTGGTAGGTAGGGAGAACGTACAGAGACAGTAGGAGGGAGTTCTGGTAAGTGCGTCTGCAGGGGGCCAAGCTTTATGTATCATGTGTTCAGAATATCCACAGTGCTATTCGTATGCTTCTTTAAGCAAGTGTGTCTTAAGTTGGGTCTTAAAGGTGGATAGAGAGGGTGCTAGTCGGGTACTGAGGGGAAGGGCATTCCAGAGGTGTGGGGCAGTCATTGAAAAAGGTTTAAGGCGGGAGAGGGCTTTAGATACAAAGGAGTAGAATATGAGAAAAGGCTGTCATGGTAGGGACTGCCTCCAGCTTTGCTGGAGCCTATTGTGACTGGAGGCACTGAAACCTGAGAATCACCAAAAGCCTGTCATGTTCCCCACAACATTGCGGAAGCTCATCTCTCCTGGAGCCAAACAGGTATAAAGCACCACACAGACCTGTAGCTTAGGCAAAATCTCCCAGATAAGGAGGTGGGGGGGGAGGGGGGAAGCAGTGCTACATATCCATTTTCTTCCTGCAAGCTTAAGGAAGTCATCATTTTTACCAAGGATTTCTAAATGGGTTGAGAAACACTGCCATAGGATAATGCAACCTCTACTATGCTCATGCCCTTCTGTGAAACTGGCCCTATTTTGTCTCTTTCAAAACTATAGATAAAATGTTTTTAAAAAAATTAGGTTATTAAATGTGTCAAACACATCAACATGTTTAAGTTTGTCCACATCCACAGTAGTTTTACTGTACGTACAATCCAGGGGGAGCATGTAGGAGAAAAACACAATACAAGTGAAGACGTAATTCTAGTGTTGGAAAATACTGCAGCAGGCTTGGCTCTATACACAGCCTACTCACAAATGGCAGATGTAAAAAAGCAGGTGTTTTTAAATGTGGCTTTGGTTGAAGGTATGGTGGTCAGGAATCCCATCAGTTGGCTCAGAAGAAATGATCCAGAGTATAAGGGTAAAGAGAGACTAATATAGCGCAGATCAGTCATATAAAAATGTTATGTAAATAAAACATATAAAAAACGCACTTACAATAGTGCCATTAAAATCGGGCATTTAACACATTAATGTGTAGACGGGATCACTATGTCGCAGTGTTTCTCACCACCCTTTTCTCTTCAGTCAGCTGGGACTTGGTTTGGACTGTACTCCGTTGGGTCCGTCGGAACTGTGACACCCTGTCTCACTCTCCAGTTCCCGCGATAGAATACTAGGTGGGGGCTGCTCGGTGCTGATTCCCTGTGTCACAGAGGTCTCTCCACACTAGAGTATTCGCAACCAGAGAAGACAGGTCCCACCAGAGGGTTTGAGCTGGGAGTATTTCATATATTTTATCACTGAATGATATACATTGATAATTGTTTCACTTGCACGTTGTATGATTGGTTGTATCCAACATCATTAGATATTCACTGTATTTCTAAGTGAGCACTTATTGGAGTTTGCGCCTTTTTTTCACTTTTTACTGGTACACATCCACAGTAGTGCATGATGTGAGAAGTAAAATGTAAGCAATAGCAAGTAAAAATAATAGTGTAGAAGTGCATTTTTTCTAAATGTTTCCCGTCTGTTCATTATTTTCTTGATAATGTTGGGTGATGTCTACTTGTAAATTGTTGGGGAGTTACAGTATGTAGTTTAAGCGCACCAATCCAACCCCTTATGTATCAGCCGGACCAAGTGTAGTAGTCACTGAGAGATTGCGGAGAACGGTTAAAACCTTTGCTGCAGCAATACGCTTGGAAAGTGTAAAATATGTTTTTTTTTGTCTTGCACTTGTTTTTTGATTTTTTTTTTTTTACTTTCTTAGGACACTGCGGGGTTTTTGACCAGTTTTAACTGCACTGTAGCTCACATAGTGCTCATCACATGTGTAACGGGTTTCCCCCCCCCCCCAATCGCAGATATGGTGTGGGTGCGGAGAACATACGTGTTACCAGGTGTGTGTGGTGCGTTACCTGTTGGCTCACAGGAGGGCTGAGCTTCTGCCACGGGGAACCTGGGGCAATTACACTACTATGGACAACCACTTACAATAGGTGCAGCGCCTCCACCTGCGATGGCTCCCCGCAGAGGGGGAGTGGTTCCTCGCAGGACAACACAATAATCACATACACGGGGAGATATATTAACGAGTGACTTTACTAACAAGCAATATAACATATCACGGCAATACCCTTATATAACCTGTGTCCCTCTCTAGAGGAGACACCTACTGCGTCGCGCAGGACGCTTCCCCAACACCAGGTGATCCCACCCAGTGTCCAAAGTACCCCCACCCAATGTCCCGCACTTTTGCAGAGAGTCAGTGGGTGACTGCGCAGTCATAGTTACACTAAGGGCCCGTTGGTGCACTTAGAACTGTAGATACCTGCCGAGCACTCCGGTGCTCGGATCAGCAACGCTTCACAAAGGGTCAGACGTGCGATGAACCCGTCTGATCCTATCCTGCCGATATTCTCTGTGGACCCCAATGTGGATCCGAACTCCGTCACTGGAATCGCAGCATCCGCTGAGTCCCTCTCTAACGATACAGCAACGTGACACACCCTGCACTATAGGCCGTCCCTATAGCACAGCATCCTTAAGTGGCTTAAGGGGAAACTCCTAGGGCATGCAGGGATGCCTATCCTATGCAGGTAGGTCTTGTACCCACCCTACTCATAATACGGGCCCTGGGCCATGGCTCCCCGGATTGGTTACCGCTATGAAACCCCCAGCTGTCTCGTGCCACTAATTCACCGAAAGCCTGCCGCAATGCGTCTGCAGACTAACCTCAGCCCCCTTTATCCCTGGCTATTCCCCAGCTCTGACTACCATGAGTGACAGGGTCCCTCTCTGAGACTATCCCTGGCAACACTCACTAACCTGGGGGAATAAGGGCTAACTTGGACCTTAGGGCCGCTGGCCTAGTGCAGGGAGTCCCCGGCTCCTGCACCCTACCTCCTTTCTTGGGCTCCTGACTCTGACTGCCGTGCTCCAAGCCCGCGAAATGTATCTCTTGCCTCTTAGAGATCCTGCAGCCCTATTGGCTCCTATGAAGCACCTGGTGTGCTTGGCCCTAAGCCTCATGGGAGTTGTAGTCCCATGGAGGCTGTACTTACATTGGGGCCGCGTGCGCGTCGTCCCTGCGCCTACACTAACCTCTAATGGCCGCCGCAACCTCCCTCTCACAGTCCCTACTCTCGCGCGACTCTTTCCTGCCCTCGCGCGATCTTCAGCGCATGCGCGACTATCTCGGGCCGCCGGGGACTCACTGCGCATGGGCGAACCGGCGCTACATGGCGGCGCCCTACGCAAGAGCCGCCGGAGATCTCCTGCACTCCGGCGAGCTCCCTCCTCGGCCCCCACCCTCCGGAATGACCGTCGGGTCGGCCGCTGGCCTCTGACAGCACCCGACAGCGTCCGTGGCCACGGAGGCTCCATGGGAGGACGAAGGGGGAAAAAGGTGACCTGGCTACACATGTAACCCCTTTAGCATCACATACATGTTAAGCATCCCATGCTATTGACTATCATCGTTTTGTTTCAGAAATACAAAGGACACATTATAAACTTGGCAGTTTAGGTACCTTCTGAGACGGTCTATACCTTGACATAGTTACAGGCTTAAAATGTTTTGGTTAAAAGATTGAACTAATCTACTTATGAGAAGACAAAACAAAGAAATGAATCAAATAATTTGTCATATTTGATGTGCATTGGAGCTTCTTTGTTTACTGTTCATTATTTTCTTGCCACTTAGCTGATCTTATCCTGTGAATCCATAAAGCACGGAAACAATGGCATATCTCCAAAGTGTGAATTCTAACTAAACCAAATGCATGTCTTTGTTTTCTCAATTTAAAATCAATCAGCAAAATAAATGTCAGAAAACAAAATCCTCAAATCATAAAGTAGCTGTGCTCAACTAAGCTAATTTCTGGAAAAAATAAAATCATATACAGCGTGTGCGAAACACTTAGGGCTATTGAGAGAGGCCCATTGGTGGTAGCTTAGGGTCAGAGAGCACGCCACTGTTCCCTAAGTTTGGCCGACGCCAGACTGAAACAGACAGGAGGAGAAAGAGCAGTAGCTTCCACTGCTTGAAGCCTAGACGCCAGATTTGAAGTAGGAGGCATACACTCGCAAGAGTGTGTGACATCACTTTTGGGATCCAGTTCTGGATGCTGATACCGGAGGAACTATCACGTGGATTTCAGCTGGGACCAGCTGAAGGCGTTCTCTATGGTTGCTACGCTCGAGTGACCCCATACCAGCCGGTGTTCTCACATGAAAATTATCTTTTTTATCTTCATAATACAATTTTCCTTATACAAGCTGTACTTGTCTATTTTTTTCGTTTCTAAAATCATCAAATGTTTCCTTCCCTTTTGCTTCATCCAGAATTAGTGCAGCACGCAAATTATTCTTAGATGAATAAAGTCAGCTTGCATATAATGCGAGGTGAGCTATCTCCATGATTTCAACATGAAACTTTAGGCCCCATGAATGTACCTACATAGATAACTATTCAATAGTTCTGGCCATTGTTGGTAGGTAAAACATTTACTTACACCACTAAACAACAATGTACCAAAATTGAGCGTAAGCAGATTCAGAATTCGGACATCATTACTCAATCTCAGGTACCTGAAAAAACTATTTCCAGTAACATGCAATGACCAAAACAATTCTCAAGTTAGTGATTGTGCTGTTAGGAAGTCAATGTGTTAGTAAATGTGAAGGTGATAGTCACTTCTGCCACTGACTAACGCTGTGACCCCAGTGCCTCCGCTGCACGTGTGCCCACGAGGCTGGCGGCGCGTGCAGCTGAATTCCCCGGTCTGCAGGGAGCTGCCGGGGGAAAGATAGGGGGGGGCATGATGTGGGTGTTGGGCGCTGCAGTAGCCAGCGGGTATCTGGCCTTAGAAAATGTGTTGATACTGTGCCTGGTTTCAAGAAATTAACATATAAAGATTTATAAAACATATATGCAAAAAGCCCAGAAAGACACAGAGCCTTTATTTAAAAAAATGATTTCAAAAGAAAATAGCGCTATACTGTAGGTTAATAAGTCCCCAAATCATCCAATGAAGCTATTACAGGAACTCCATAGTGCAATATTTCTAAGTGGCACCATTCAAAATGCGCACCAAAAGTCATGGAGAAAATGTATTTATTTATAAAATATTTTACCAGGAAGTAATACATTGAGAGTTACCTCTCAATTTCAAGTATGTCTTGAGCACAGAGTTAAGACAAATAAAACATGGTTACAAATAAAGTTACATAAATGAACAGGGTATACATTATATACAAGACATTGCATGCACAGTTAAAGAAAATATATGTTATGGGCAAATGAAACAGTTACAGACCAGATTAAAATGTGAGACAGCCTTAGATTTGAAAGAACTTAAACTGGTGGTGGGTGTGAGAGTCTCTGGTAGGTTGTTCCAGTTTTGGGGTGCACGGTAAGAGAAGGAGGAGCAGCCGGATACTTTGTTGAGCCTTGGGACCATGAACATGAACTTTAAAAGATTTGCCACTTTATACAAAATTAATACTTCACTCAAAAGAAAACAATAAGCTAAATATAAAATATAACAAATCAAATCAAAGGTAATGAAGTGATGGCATGACACATCAGAGTACCAGTCCCTTCAACAAAAGTTACCTATAATATCATTTTAGCGCAGTGTCTTGCTTCACTGTGCTGGATTATATCTACATAGGTGGCTAGGGATCTCCTCAGCCCCTGCTTCCCACTCCTCTTTGATAGCAACAATATTATTGAATTAAACAGTTAAAAAAATTTTTTATAAATTGGATGTTCCCCTCTATCTATATATTTTGATAAAAAAATAAATAAAAGGAATACGTGGGTAATACATTTCTCTCTGCCTTCGGCTTACATTTTCCCAGATTCGAAAATCAACATAGACGTTGATGCAATGTTTGGTTTTCGAACCCGCCCATGCTGTGACCACCCGTCGTCATGGCACTGGAGTATTAATGCGCATTCAGACGCGCCACTGGAGACAGTAAGTCTAGCTACATCTAGATCATCTTCGACTGAGCCACTGATTGAGCCCCCTGTGCTGAAGCTGGGATATCCTTAAAACCTGACCAGTTGGGGGGTCTTGAGGACTGAAGTTGAGCACCCCTACCCTAGAGTCAGAGTTGTTAACACAGTCCCGCAAGCCTCACCCCCTTGTGTTCATGAATTTTAAGCAGCAGAGATAAGAAGCTGTAGCTTCTGTACTCCTGATGTGTTTCTGCTAGCAGAGTATTCAACAGTAAGAAATATTGTGGGCTTCCTAACAAAGCCTTCTTGAACAACACAGTCCTTTTACTGCTGCATTCCATCAGGCCACAATCAGACACAGAGTGGCTTATTCATTAACTGTGATAGTGATAGTGTTCAATGAATAACACCCAGAGAGAGAGACAAAATCCTTGGTAGGCTGCTGAACCCAGCCTTTTATCAAGATATGTCCTAATGAGAAGCACTCAGGACACATGTAATCTGTAATTAACGCTGAAAAAAATCACAGAAGATTTGTAGAGTAGTAAACAGACAGATAATACTAGCCTGTCACAGTGTGTGTGTTTGTGTGTGTGTACACATACAGATGCAGCCACCAGTATACGACCACTTGCCTTGGAAAATCTGGGGCAATCTCCCAGTAAACTGCAATATTTCTGTGATATTTCTGAGGCCAGACTAATGGCCCATCGGGCTAACACAGTGGGGGTCCCTGAAGAACCCATTCAAACTGAATGCAACTGCAGGGACCCCTGCTATGTTACAGGTGCACCGACAAGTATTCTAACACTTGCCTTAAACTTGCCTTGGAAAATCTGGGGGTATAACCAACAAGATCCAGGTACATGCTGCATACATGATGCAAACATTTCAGTGACATTTCTGCAGAGACTAATGGCCCATCGGATTAACACAGCAGGCGTCCCTGGCAGTCCCGTTCAGTTTGAATGGGATTGCCAGGGACCCCCGCTGTTAATCCGATGGGCCATTAGTCTGTCTGCAGAAATGTTGCAGCATGTACCCAGCATGTTTTCAGCATGTACCCAGTATGTACCTGGGCCAGATTGGTTTTAGAATACTCGTCGGCACTACAGTAATCCAATGGGCCATTAGTCTGGCTGCAGAATCTCACAGAAATGTTGCTGCATTTACTGTGAGATTGCCCCCGTATTTTCCCAGGCAAGTAGTCGGATACTGGTGACTGCATCTGTACACACACGCACATTATTATTAATCTAGCTATATAAGATGTTTTAATGTAGCAATTGCAGTGACCAAGTACTACTACTGAAAATGTAAGATCATATATAATTTGTCCTTCGGGTATCAAAGCCTCATTTCCCAATTTCCCTGATATACAAAGGCGGATTCAGGACTCTTTTGTGCTCATTCTAGCATCTTGCCTGGTGAACATTTTTTCAGAAAGAGTTAGGCATTCTATTGTATTCTGCCTTTAGGATTTGAAGACTAATATGAAGATAAGACTTTCACACAGGTGTTAGAGACCAGAATTTTCAAATAAAGCCTTGTGGATTCTTCTTCCTTTACCATTATCCAAGAACAATCTATGCCTCAAAGCATAATGCACACGTTACACAAAATGGCACTTTCTTTATATTAGAAGCACATGAATTTAACAGTCAGTTTGGCTCAGCAGTCATTCCATATTCGACAAATATTCAGGGTAGAGATGTTATTCTAATGAGAATAAAATTGAAAGATCAATATATTGAAAAATCAAGAAAGCTACTTTTCTAAGTACCAGATATACTAAGTAACAATGGATTTTTTTTGTCTTGCCACTGTCTCATTCTAATCATGATAGTTGTACTGTATTCTGCTGTATTGGTTGTCATGGTAATTATTATGTGTTGTATACAGCATGCTACGCTACTGTTTCGTAGGAAATAATGCCCAAAATAAAAAAAAGTGTCAAGAAGATTTAATTGGGTTTTTTTTGTAACATTTAGCGTCAAAGCCGATTCATGTTTTGCAGTAATGGCAGAGATGCTAAAATGTTAGATTCCTCAACATTAGACTATCAACTGTACTAATTAAGCATGTTTGTACTTTATTTGGGTGACAAGATCTTTTACGATATAGTTGCACCACTTAACCCTTTTACTGCCAGAATGGATTGAGGTGTATTGGTCAGCATTCTAATTCAAATATCTTCATGATACTGTATGTGAAGGTATTGTGGCTCATATTTGAAAGCAGTGCTATGCCATAAGACAGCGGTGTGCAAACTGTGGGGCGCGCCCCCTTGGGGGGGCGCAAGATTATGTAGGGGGGGCGCAGGCTGCTTGCAGGGGAACCTGGGGGCGGGCAGAGCTGTGCACGGGCGGCCAGAAGCTTCGTGCTGCTGCTTCTATGTGTCTGTGTCTTGCAGAGGGGGCGGTGCTTCTCTCTGCACACAGACTGCCCCTCTTTCTCTTCCTGTCTGCTTCCCGCACCAGTTTTCAGCAGCATGGGGGTTGGGGGATCGGAGCATGTCGCCCCCCAGGTGAAAGTGTGTGTGTGTGTGTGTATTTGAGCGTGTGTGTGGGGGGGGATTGAGTTTGTGTGTGTGTGGAGGGGGATTGAGTTTGTGTGTGTGGGGGGGGATTGAGTTTGTGTGTGTGTGGGGGGATTGTGTGTGTGTGGGGGGGATTGTGTGTGTGTGGGGGGATTGAGTGTGTGTGGGGGGGGATTGAGTGTGTGTGTGGGGGGGGATTGTGTGTGTGTGTGTGTGTGTGTGTGTATTGAGTGTGTGTGGGGGTGGGGATTGTGTGTGTGTGGATTAAGTGTGTGTGGGGGGATTGAGTGTGTGTGTGGGGGGGATTGTGTGTGTGTGGGGGGGATTGTGTATGTGTTGGGGGATTGAGTGTGTGTGTGGGGGGGATTGAGTGTGGGGGGATTGTGTGTGTGTGGGGGGGTTGTGTGTGTGAGGGAGGATTTTGTGTGTCGGGGGGGGGGGATTGAGTGTGTGGGGGGATTGAGTGTGTGTGTGGGGGGGATTGAGTGTGTGTGGGGGGATTGAGTGTGTGTGTGTGGGGGGGATTGTGTGTGTGTGTGTGTGTGTGAGTGTGTGTGGGGGGGATTGAGTGTGTGGGGGGATTGAGTGTGTGGGGGGGATTAAGTGTGTGTGGGGGATTGAGTGTGTGTGGGGGGATTGAGTGTGTGTGGGGGGATTGTGTGTGTGGGGGGGATTGAGTATGTGTGGGGATTGAGTGTGTGTGTGTGGGGGGATTGAGTATGTGGGGGGAGTGAGTGTGTGTGGGGGGGTTGTGTGTGTGGTGGGGGATTGTGTGTGAGTGTGTGTGTGGGGGGGATTGAGTGTGTGGGGGGGATTGAGTGTGTGTGGGGGGATTGAGTGTGTGTGGGGGGATTGTGTGTGTGGGGGGGATTGAGTGTGTGTGTGGGGGGATTGAGTGTGTGTGTGGGGGATTGAGTGTGTGGGGGGATTGTGTGTGTGTGGGGGGATTGAGTGTGTGTGGGGGGATTGTGTGTGTGGGGGGGATTGAGTATGTTTGGGGATTGAGTGTGTGTGTGTGGGGGGATTGAGTATGTGGGGGGAGTGAGTGTGTGTGGGGGGGTTGTGTGTGTGGTGGGGGATTGTGTGTGAGTGTGTGTGTGGGGGGGATTGAGTGTGTGGGGGGGATTGAGTGTGTGTGGGGGGATTGAGTGTGTGTGGGGGGATTGTGTGTGTGGGGGGGATTGAGTGTGTGTGTGTGGGGGGATTGAGTGTGTGTGTGGGGGATTGAGTGTGTGGGGGGATTGTGTGTGTTGGGATTGAGTGTGTGTGTGTGGGGGGGTTGTGTGTGTGGGGGGGGGGATTTTGTGTTTGTGTGTGTGTGTGGGGGGGGGTCGAGTGTTTGTGGGGATTGAGTGTGAGTGTGTGGGGGGGGGATTGTGTGGGTGTGGGGGGATTGTGTGTGTGGGGGGGGATTGTGTGTGTGTGTGTGTGTGTTGGGATTGTATGTGTGTTTGTTGGGATTGTGTGTGTGTCTGTGGGGGGGGATTGAGTGTGTGTGTGGGGGGGGATTGTGTGTGTGTGGGGGGATTGAGTGTGTGTGTGGGGGGATTGTGTATGTGTTGGGGGATTGAGTGTGTGTGTGGGGGGGATTGAGTGTGGGGGGGATTGAGTGTGGGGGGGATTGTGTGTGTGGGGGGGGTTGTGTGTGTGGGGGGGGATTTTGTGTGTGTGTGAGGGGGATTGAGTGTGTGTGTGGGGGGATTGAGTGTGTGTGGGGGGATTGAGTGTGTGTGTGTGGGGGGATTGTGTGTGTGTGTGTGTGTGTGTCTGTGTGTGTGTGTGTGTGAGTGTGTGTGGGGGGGATTGAGTGTGTGGGGGGATTGAGTGTGTGTGGGGGGATTGAGTGTGTGTGGGGGGATTGAGTGTGTGTGGGGGGATTGTGTGTGTGGGGGGGATTGAGTGTGTGTGGGGATTGAGTGTGTGTGTGTGGGGGGGGGATTGAGTATGTGGGGGGAGTGAGTGTGTGTGGGGGGATTGAGTGTGTGTGGGGGGATTGAGTGTGTGTGGGGGGATTGTGTGTGTGGGGGGATTGAGTGTGTGTGGGGGGATTGAGTGTGTGTGTGGGGATTGAGTGTGTGTGTGTGGGGGGGGGATTGAGTATGTGGGGGGAGTGAGTGTGTGTGGGGGTTGTGTGTGTGGGGGGATTGTGTGTGTGTGTGGGGGGGATTGAGTGTGTGGGGGGTATTGAGTGTGTGTGGGGGGATTGAGTGTGTGTGGGGGGATTGTGTGTGTGGGGGGGATTGAGTGTGTGTGTGGGGGGATTGAGTGTGTGTGTGGGGGGGGTTGTGTGTGTGTGTGTGGGGGGGATCGAGTGTGTGTGGGGATTGAGTGTGAGTGTGTGTGGGTGGGGATTGTGTGGGTGTGGGGGGATTGTGTGTGTGTGGGGGGATTGTGTGTGTGTGGGGGGATTGTGTGTGTGGGGGGGATTGTGTGTGTGTGGGGGGGGATTGTTTGTGTGTGTGTGTTGGGATTGTATGTGTGTGTGTTGGGATTGTGTGTGTGTGTGTGTGTGTGTGGGGATTGAGTGTGTGTGTGTGTGGGGATTGTGTGTGTGTGTGTGGGGATTGAGTGTGCGTGTGTGTGGTGATTGATTGAGTGTATGTGGTGAGTGTGTGTATGTGGTGATTGATTGATTGAGTGAGTGTGTGTTGTAATGCAGTGGTGCGCAAACTGAGGGGGCAATGAGGGGGCGCAGGCAGCGTGCGATGAAAACTGGGTGCGTGGGCCGGCAGACGCTGTACGCGAGGGGTGGCCAAGAAGATGTGCACGGGCGGGCAGCCGAAGATGTGTGCGGGTGGCTAAACAGGATAGTGCAGGTGGCGGCAACGTGATGGTGTGTGAGCGCACGCGCAGGGGCTTCGGAGGTACGGGGAGGAGCACGCCCGAGCACGGTGAAGTCAAACGCCCCTCCTTCAGTGTCTGCCCTGCAATAGTGCTGTGTTCCTGCTCTCCTCCGCTGGCAACCTGCTTCGCTGCGATCCTCTGCAAGTGAAAGGGTAGGCTGCCACTATATCAATCATACTATGAATGTACAGAAATAATGTAAAAAAAACTGTGAAAACACAACATTGAAAACGGGAAAAAATAAATAATACTGTAGGTAGGAGTTTGGATGACAATGGGGATAGCAAGACCAAAAGCATGGAGGGGAAGGAAGAAAAAAAATGGTGGTGGAGAGGGAAGGGAGGTAGCAAAGAGGTGGATGAATGCCCCCCCAAAGGATTGCCTTTGTGCACGTACGCTCTCCCAAGCTTGGCGCTTGGGGAGACAAACAAAATTGACTTTGATGTGCGCTCAGCAGCAGTCAATACACACACACACAGCCACACACAGACACACACACACAAATAGCCCCGATCCACACTTGCAAAATTATGCAGGACACCCTGTGCTCATGCTTGGAGAGTTGGTGATGTCACTGCTCTCAGCGGCAGCGTGGACGCAGCCTAATTTTGCAAGCGCGAGCTGTTGAAATATGCAAGTATTTAAACATATTTGGATTTATAGTGTATACCGTTTAATAAAGGTTTTTTTTTTTTTCATGTGATTTTGATTACATCAGGCAGGGGGGCCTGAGAAATTTTATGGATGAAAATGGGGGCTCGGCATAAAAAGTTTGCTCACCCCTGCATAAAAAGAAAAAAGATAATGTCGGCGCCAATTGAAATAGTGAAAATATTCAAACCATGTGGTGAACAGTCCAAATCAAAGTCCTTTGGTAATTGATGGTGGATGATGAACAAAATGCAGATTCTCTCCAAGACGTGACATGATATATGAAAAAATAAATAAAAAGAGAAGATTATAGTGCAGTATGTCAGTATTGTGGACATAAAAACATATAACACTAACAACATATAACATACAAGACAGACTCACAACAACAACAAGCCAGACAGAAAATAATAAAAAAGCTATTTATTGACAACTAGTGCAGGATTCTGGAGGGTGTCACACACCAATTTGGAGGGGGGGGGGGTAAAATCGTTACCAAACTCACAGAATTAAGGATATTTGAAAGCAGTAGGACTGGAAACACTTTCTGTGGATCCAAGATGGCGACCGGAGCTCTCTCTCTGGCGTCCCCACGTGTGGCAGATGCTGTGTGGAGCTCCAGGGACGCAGGAACAGTGATGCTGCTGCGCGGGCGTCGCGTCACGGTCTCTCCTCCTGCCGGTCTCCTATTCCCCTGCTCTCCTGCTCTCCAACCGGGCGGTGTGCTCCCCAACTCCAGGAATCAATTGCTTCTAAAAACGGATCTTCCCAACGCGTTTCGTGCGCATGCGCGCACTTCTTCAAGGGCATCCCTTGAAGAAGTGCGCGCATGCGCACGAAACGCGTTGGGAAGATCCGTTTTTAGAAGCAATTGATTCCTGGAGTTGGGGAGCACACAGCCCGGTTGGAGAGCAGGAGATCAGGAGAATAGGAGACCGGCAGGAGGAGAGAGCGTGACGCGACGCCCGCGCAGCAGCATCACTCTTCCTGCGTCCCTGGAGCTCCACACAGCATCTGCCACATGTGGGGACGCCAGAGAGAGAGCTCCGGTCGCCATCTTGGATCCACAGAAAGTGTTTCCAGTCCTACTGCTTTCAAATATCCTTAATTCTGTGAGTAGGGTAACGATTTTACCCCCCCCCCCTCCAAATTGGTGTGTGACACCCTCCAGAATCCTGCACTAGTTGTCAATAAATAGCTTTTTTATTATTTTCTGTCTGGCTTGTTGTTGTTGTGAGTCTGTCTTGTATGTTATATGTTGTTAGTGTTATATGTTTTTATGTCCACAATACTGACATACTGCACTATAATCTTCTCTTTTTATTTATTTTTTCATATATCACGTCACGTCTTGGAGAGAATCTGCATTTTGTTCATCATCCACCATCAATTACCAAAGGACTTTGATTTGGACTGTTCACCACATGGTTTGAATATTTTCACTATTTCAATTGGCACCGACATTATCTTTTTTCTTTTCATGCTAAGTTACTGACTGTACAGTTTGTCTTTGTCTGGCTGCCACTCTTTATTAATTGTCCCAATAGGGGTTTGTGATTTTTAGCGCTGTTTTGCACCGTCTTTTCTGTTTTTCACCCCTGCATAAGACATCTTCTAGCCCTTTCACTTGAATAAGCTATAAGGTGTGATACGGCGCTGGGAGTTATATGATGGCATAGCACCACCTCATACAAATGGCCAAATATCTTAGTTTAGTAATGATGTTACTAAATCATTCCATTTCGTCTGCCACATTGCAAAGATACGCCCATTTTCTGTGTTTCTCGATTACGGAAACTCTAATGCGTGCTCTCAATGTCCATCAAATTTATTTTTGCAACATAATTTTATCTGGCCTTCCTAACTCACAGCTCTCTCCCTTATAATCAATTCACAATGCTGCTGCTATTAACATTTCCTGTATACACTACAACATTGTCCTCCTTTCCTTTGATGCTTCACACTCCTCTGCACCTTTATACTGTATAAGTCAATGCTGATCTTTTATTACACACCTACTCACCTCTCATTCTCAGGCCCAATGATGTCTGATCTTTGCACGTATACCTCTGCAGCCCTCTCACAGCTAAAACCATTTTCACTTTTCTCTCCCTATCTACTGTATGAATATTGAGTGGTAGAGAATTACATAAATCACCTCACTCTCTACTTTGAAATCTTAGCTGAAAACTAAACTCTTAAAATAAGTTTCCCAATACATCACTTAGGCCCAGATCAACAGAGCTCTGTTAAATCACTTAATGTATGTTAACCTAACTTAACATCACATTAACACTCACAGTATGTCTTCAAAAGACAATAAAGTAATGTTATGCCATGTTTTCTCCCATAAAGAGCAGAGTGTTAACTACAGTGATACATGCAAATTAGGCATTATATGACAATGTATATTCATAAAACTCTGTTAAGGTTAACACAGAGATTTAACATTATGTTAATTGGCGTTACAACGAGACAGGCCATCAATAACAATGTTACATTGACCATCAAGGGCTCTGTCCTGGGACCTCTTCTCTTTTCTCTGTATACACTGTCTCTAGGTGACCTAATAACATCTTTTGGGTTTAATTATCACTTCTATGCTGAGACACACAAATATATTTCTCAACACCCGACCTTACACCTGCTGTACAAACCAAAGTTTCTGAATGTCTCTCTGCTATATCATCCTGGATGACCCTCCGCCGCCTTAAACTCAACATGGCTAAAACAGAGCTCCTCATACTTCCTCCCAAACCTGGCCCTACTACCTCCTTCCACCTTACTGTTGGAACTACGATCATTCACCCAGTAGCCCAAGCACACTGCCTTGGGGTCACACTCGACTCCTCTTTCAAATTAGCCCCTCACATTCAAAACATTTCTAAAACCTGTCGCTTTTTCCTCCGCAATATAACAAAGATACGCCCTTTCCTCTGTTGCTCGACTGCTAAAACTCTGACTCAGGCCCTCATTCTCTCCCATCTTGATTACTGTAACCTCCTGCTGTCCGGCCTTCCTGCCTCTCACCTGTCTCCCCTACAATCTATCCTAAACGCTGCTGCCAGAATCACTCTACTCTTTCCGAGATTTGCCTCAGCATCTCCCCTCATGAAATCCCTCTCCTGGCTTCCGATCAAATCCCGCATCTCACACTCCATTCTGCTCCTCACTTTTAAAGCTTTACACTCTTCTGCCCCTCCTTACATCTCAGCCCTAATTTCTCGTTATGCACCATCCAGACTCTTGCGTTCTTCTCAAGGATGTCTTCTTTCTACCCCCATTATATCTAAAGCCCTCTCCCGCCTTAAACCTTTTTCACTGACTGCCCCTCACCTCTGGAATGCCCTTCCCCTCAGTACCCGACTAGCACCCTCTCTATCCACCTTTAAGACCCACCTTAAGACACACTTGCTTAAAGAAGCATATGAATAGCACTGTGTCTATTCTGAACACATGATACATAAAGCTTGGCCCCCTGCAGATGCACTTACCAGAACTCCCTCCTACTGTCTCTGTACGTTCTCCCTTCCTACCAATTAGACTGTAAGCTCCTCGGAGCAGGGACTCCTCTTCCTTAATGTCTAAAGCACTTATTCCCATGATCTGTTATTTATATTATCTGTTATTTATTTGATTACCACATGTATTACTGCTGTGAAGCGCTATGTACATTAATGGCGCTATATAAATAAAGACATACAATACAATACAATACAATTAAAGAAGCATCTCAAAACTTACCGCTCTAACACCAGGATTTATGGAGAGCTCATACACTTCTTCGCAGGAGAATGTAACCACTGCACAAGATAATTTATTTAAATTTCGCATAAATACAATATTGGGTTTTACACTTACTGACCATTGCACATGTGAAAAAAAATCAACAATAAAAATTAATTGATCGATGAGTGTTTGCCTCAATTACCTGGTGAAGGCTGATGAAGCCTGATGAAGCTTGACTAGAGTTATTTAAACCCTTAAATTGCCCTTTAGTACTTTAGCTCAAGTAACCATCTACAGTAGCTTTGGTTAGTCCATGAGTAGCTTGCAAATAACCAATAGAAAGGGGTTCACATATTTATTATAATACACTATATACAGTACTTCCAATTAAACTCAGTAACATCATACTAACTACTGTGGGATTTAAAGTATTACATCTCCCTCCTGTATGCCTTAAGCACTTTCCCAGCACACTTACTGTAATTACCAACTCCTGCCATGCACAGCCAAAATCTACATAAATAACAACCCACCATACATCTTAAAAACATAAAGGCCTAGTAACCAAAGATACACAGTAGACCTATAACAAATTTTCCACATATACAGTAAAAACCACATTATATAATTTAGATAGGTAAAGACATTTCTATATAGAACTCAAATCTCAATGAAATCCTTGAATGCATGCTATATATAGTAGTAGTGGAAAGAGACTATGCAAGACTAATTCACTCCCAAAGGTCTAATATAAAGAAAAATGCCTTCACCGCACCCAAGGGGAATTTCTCAATAATGTTCTTGTTTAATCATTCTGTTTTATGTTATCCAATTAGAAAATTCAATGATTGGATAATGATCATGTGACAGGTCCTTTCTCTGGTTTAAAAAGCCAGCACACCTAGAGCCTGTCTATAATGATGAGTCCAGTAGGGAGATGGTTAATTGTAGCTAGAGTCAATTAGCCTATACCAACCTGGTTCATTAGGCAGGTTTAAAAGTGAAATAGATAATGGCAGGAAATCGCTCAAACCCAAAATATCAAAACCTATTGAAACCTGGAGCATGGGGAAAATATATACATATGAAAAGCACAGAGAAAGTGACCAGGTCACAACAGTCCCCTTTACATTGCACTCAAGGTAATAAGAATAGATATATACATAAGGATATAATATCCACTGAGAGAACTGATAAGACCCAATATACTGTACAGAATGATATATTGTCCAAAGGGAGGACTAGATAGTCCTGCTCAAACTGAAACATAACCAATTATAGTGGCAGAAGCAACTACTGATAAAATCAAAAACAATACACTTTTAATATATTAATGTGATATAGGTTTAAAAGTGTGCTGTACACACTGCATGGATCTCTCTAGTACAGGGGAAGTGGGTGCTGAAAAAAAGAGAAATCCCAAGGATCCAGACCCTCTATTCCAGGACACAGCGGTCCCTGGAACCCGCCAGTGGTTGCACCACACAGACATCAACTCAGACCCAGAGATTGATATAAAGAGCTCCCTGCTTACAGCTATCTCTTTGGACTTTGGGGCCAGAGGTTCTCAAGAGGCTTAGCCTCCAGCCTTGCAGATGGGGACTAGGAAGTGTGAGTTAGCCCTTACAAAGGGATAGGCCTATTTGATTTGTTTTTGCTGACATGAAGATGTATTGTTTTTAAGTTACGTGCTAGTCAATGCCACTGTGTATTTCTCCAATCTATGTCTCCCTGGTTGTACCTCTGCACTCGTTTCCTACATGCCAAATTGCTGAGTCTAAAATCAAGTCCTGCAGAATGCATGTTAGTGGGCAAGATGGTTGAGTTTTTGTGGCAACAGCATACAGGCATACCCTGGTTTATGGACACTCACTATAAGTACACTCGCGAGTAAGGACATATCGCCCAATAGGCAAACGGCAGCTCACGCATGTGCCTGTTAGCACGTCCTGAACAGCAATACCGGCTCCCTACCTGTACCGAAGCTGTGCGCAGGTGGGGAGACTATAGAGCCTGTTACAAATGCGTTATTTACATCAGTTATGCACGTACATGACGATTGCAGTACAGTACACGCATCGATAAGTGGGGAAAAAGGGAGTGCTTCACTTTAAGTACATTTTCGATTTACATACATGCTCTGATCCCATTGCGTACGGTAATGCAGGGTATGCCTGTAGTTGAGCGAGAGCTTTGGATGGGAGAGGGCATTGGCGTGGGAGAGAGAGTTGGTGAGGATTTGAGAGTTAATGTTGGAGATAAACGTGGTGGCTTCCTTACATGTTCAAGCATAGGCCATTTAAAATGGTGCTCTCTTCGATGGTCTTCTTCACCATAATGCAGTTCCATTTTCTTACATTAAATTTGCAGTTATACAGTACACAAGTGGATCATCTTGCACAGCTCTGTATATTCGAATGTTTGTCTTGTGTCATGGGATTGCTTGATTTCTTATAATTTCCTCATTGATTGCTTTCTCTCCTTTGCTATTTGTTTAACCTGTTTTCTGGTTAGCGATTCGACATTATTTTTTTTATTATTATAATTTTTTTTGCACTTTCAATTACAAGCTTCATAAGATGTATTTTTATTTTTTACAATTGTTTGTTGAAGTATCCCTATGCATCTAGAGCAAGCTGAAGCAATTTTTTTTAGCTGTAGTTGAAATGATCTGCTGGTTTTTTTTCTTTCTTTAGGTTCTTGATTTTTACTGTTTTTGTCTTCTTTTAAAATAGTTTTATTCTTTCACTCTTTGCATTATGATGTAATTTGCAGCAAGCAGATTGGTATAATTTGTGTCACAACCATTAAGGAAGGTGTAGTCGTCAATCACCAAGCGCCCATCACTCACATATTCCTTATGATGAATTCCAAGCATAGAGTGACGGGTTACAGAAGTGACTCAGTGAGTAAAGTTAGGGCCGCGGACAAGGGGAGAAAGCCAGTACTGGAAATTGAGCATGGCAAGGGCCGAAAGCTGGGCTCAGCTTCTAGCATCCATCGACAGCAGGGTTGCCACCGCTCCAAGTTTGACCCAGAGACTCCGGATTTTGGGCACTTACCTCCGGGCTATGGCTGCCATTGTCAATCTTCGGGTGGGGCAGGGTGCGGTGTGGTGCGGCGGCATCTCCGGCATTCTCCATAATTACCCTGCGATTCCCCTGCAACTGCAGTGCATGGCTGTGCGGCGCCAAAATGCCAATGCAGCAACACGTAGCGTCCGGTTGCCATGTCCACGCGGCATCATTTGACGCTGCATAGCCATGTTCACTGCAGTTGAAGGGGGAATTGCAGAAGAATGCCAGGAGATCCCACTGCAACCACGCTCCAAGTAAGGGTTTTTTTTGGAGGGGGGAGGAGTGGGGGTTGGCCTTAAGTAGAAGATGGCAACCGTGATCATCAGGAGAAAGAGGCCTGGTGTAGGAGAGTGATGGAGGCCCACAGCAGCATGTGAGAGAGAGGGAAGCATGAGAGGAGACCTGCAGCAGTTGGGAGAGCTGGGGCACCAGAGGCCTGAGACAATCCCCAAAGTAAGTGTGTTTTGTATGTATTTGGGGGGATGTGTTTTGTATATATTTGGAGGTGATATGGGTTGTATGTACTGGGGGGGGGAAGTAGTGTTGTATGTATTTTGGGGGGGGATAATTATTGTGGTGGTGAATTATATGGGTATTGGGAGAATTGTGTGTGGCCGAGGGGAATGAGGAGGGTTGAGGGATTGGGATTGAGTAAGAGGGAGTAATTGATGGAGGGGGGGAAAGTGAGAGGGGGGCTAATTGATAGATGGGCAAAGAGGCGTTTTAAGAGAGAATGAGAGAGAGTTGGGGAGAGGAGTTTTAAGAGAGAATGAGAGAGAGATGGGATGGGGGGAAGTGAGGATGAAGATAGGGGGGTAAGAACGAGACAGGGGAGAGAGAAATACATGAGTAGAGGGGAGGAAATAGTGGGGTTTGCGTGGAGGTGTTAAATGGGGGGACTCGCAAGACCAATCACATGGGGGCGGGTGGTCAAAACTCTGAAACTTACTCTGAAACAAATCACACTGATTTTGAAGCAGTGGAACCTGGTTTGCACTCAAATTGTTACATTGTAAAGTTACAAAAAAAGAGATAAAGTTTGTGCAAGCTTTATTTTATCTATTGACACAGGATATCATGTAATAATGCAGATTACAGGCTAAAGCTGAAATTCTGGGCATTATTGAAATGCCTGCTCTCTGATTGGATAATGCCTGGAATTTTAACCAATCAGTAAGGCATGCATTTTTGGCACCCTGCCAAGTTTTTCAATCAATCAGATTTCAGTTCTCATTCACAAAGAGTGAGATCAACTCTTAGGCTGAGTCCCCAGTCAGCACTGTGGTACGTGCACAGCGCTACACCGCGATCTGCGGTCTGATGGGAGAGAGAATGTTTGTGACGGAAGGGGGCGTGGCGGTAGGTTTGCGGGGCGTGGCTATGATGTCCCGTGGCTGAACCGCCGGCGGGGGCATGGCCACGCCTCCATCGCAAATGCCAATCTCAAGTTCCCCTGCCTGCCTGAAAACCTGTCGCGCACCGCTGGGCAAAGGTGCGCGACAAGGTAGGAACTGGGGCCGGAGGAACTAGGGGGCTGGGACCTGAGGAACTGGGGGGGCGGGGCTTGATTGCACAGCGCACGCCGAGGCGTGCGCTGTAGTAGTTAGTTAGTTAGTTAGTTAGTTAGTGGGACCGCAGCATTAGACAGGGGAGATGATTGGACAGGAGGCAGTAGCAAGGCACTGACTCCTCCCCCACCCTGCCTGCAGTGAGCTCCGCACAGGAGAGTGAGGGGAAAGGTTTGTGTGTCTGTGTGTGCGCGTGTCTGTGTTGTGGGTGTAAAGGGGGAAGCAGAGTGTTTTATTGGTGTGTTTGTGTGTGTCTTCTGTTGGTGTTTGTTTTGTGGGTGCAGCGGGTGCAGCAGAGTCTGTTTTGTTGGTGTGTAAAAAACAGAGAAAATACTGTGCGCTACTATCTAACCCAGAATTTAGAATATAAATATAGTGCAGTGACTAAACCACATAAATAAGTGACCAAGAAATAAATCACAATAACCACAGTGAGGGTGTATATAAGAAGAAATTATATCACACACCCTAAGAAATGGAAACAAAAGAAACAGCGCACAACGCCAAATAGTGAAGCAAGTAATGCTATATATTAGTAATTACAGGGTAATAAATCTGCGTACATCAAAACAGTGGAATAGGTGCATTTAGTGTGTTTCACACAAGTTACCACTCAGCAACTGTTGTCAGAAGAGTCTGCAGCTTGCTTCTCTCAGCGGGGGTGCTACGTTGGTTCAGGAGCAGGATTAATGTCCAAAACCCCTCATCCAGCAGTACATCGCTCCCAAGGGGATTTCCCTATACAGCAACCACGCTCCGTTGCAGGTATTGGTGCTTGGTTGGACCGCTCGCGTTACCAAGTCGTCTGGTGCAGCTCGTGTAGCTCAGCGAGCAGATCCAATGTACGGGGGTGAGACCTCAGCAGTGTGTCTGCTGTGTGTGTGTTTTGTGGGTGTAGAGGGAGGACTGCAGTGAGTGTGTGTGTTTGTGGATGGAGGAAGGGTGCAGAGTGTTTTTTTGGTGTGTGTCTGCAGTGTGTTTGTTTACAGGGGGGCTTCAGTGGGTGTAGGGAGGGGGCTGCTGGTGTTTTTGCAGATGTAGAGGTGGCATAGTCTGCTTTGTTGGTTTGTGTGTGTCTCTGCAGTGTGTGTTTTGTGGGCACAGAGGGGGGGAGCTGCAGTGTGTGTTTTGTTGGTGGAGGAGAGGAACAGAATGTGTGTGTGTCTGCAGTGTGTGGGTTTACAGGGGGCTGCAGTGGGTATAGAGGGGGTCTGCTAGTATGTGTTTTGTGGATGTAGAGTGGGCAGTAGTTTGTTTTGTTGGTGTGGGTGTAGAGGGGGGGGGTGCATTTCCTTTTAATAAACTTGCAATAAAAGCATACAAATGCAGACAATCATGCTGATAAAAATCAATATGTCTACAAGAGTGTATCTTTTGCATGAAAATTTTAAAATAAGCCTACATTTAGCCTATAACAGTAATAATCCCCTCAGAACAGGGCATTACTGGTCAATAATGCCCTAGCTGGGTTAAAGTCCCTCGGCTTCGCCTCAAGCCTTCAACTCTTCCAGCCAGGGCATTATTGGCCAGTAATGCCCTGTTCTTCAGGGATTATTACTTAAATATTACTAAATTTCCACAGGATTCAATGGTAGTGATAATACAGAATATCCAGCTATAATGCACCAGCAGGAGCAATAACCGTTGCTACATTTGCAACTGCTCAATCACCACAACTATTTATTTGGAGACTGACTTACATATATAAAATATATAAATGTTGCAATATTTAATTTTTATTAATGGTTTACTTTTTCTATTGTAAAAAGTGTTTCCCACACCCAATCGCAGATAGGGGCCATTACAGGATGTATGGGTCATATACCTGCTGGCAACAGGCGGGCTGAGTCGTCACCTATGGTATTGGAGACACAGGAACAGGCTTCTGGGGTTCATACCCCACATATCTCCTCAGCAGTGTAGCACCTCCATCTGCCGTAGGCTCCAGGAGCTGAAGGTGATCTCCAACAGTAAAACTTATTACCTCTCCCCCCAGTAAGGTCACGCACCAGGCAGGAGGTATATTGCAAAACAGGAACGGGTTTATTACTACACTCTGCAGTAACAGTTACACGGCTGTCTTCTGCCGGATAGAGTCTGTCAGGTCAGCTATCACTGAAGATGGTCCCTGGACCGTCACTACAAGCCAAGGGCACCCGCAGCCATCCTAGCTCTTCCCCACTTCCCAATCGGAGGCAGAGGTATGGTCCCCACTCAATCTCCCCCAGAAGGAGCACATGGGAAGGCCCCAATCTCAGGCTCCCAGTTGTGTGACCTGCCTTCCTCATAGGGAAGGAACTACTAACTTTAAGTACTGCCAGAAGGCAGGCACCCCGTTGCCCCAGCTACAACAGGAAGTACCACCCTCTGCTGTCACTCAAGTGCAGTACCAAAGGAAAGGTGAGGGGGAAAACACCATACCAACTACTGGCCACCTGATAGTACCAGAGTTTACTGCCAGCCCATTGGCCAGAATAGTAGTCAGGGGGGACCCTGCTACACTATCATCTCTTAAAAATGTTGTAGTGTTTAAACAGTTATAAAATATACTTATTATTTTTCTGTTTGTTAAATATTATGGGTAAGTAGCTCTCATCTTTAATTCACGTATGTATGTATATATATATTTTTGTATTATTATTTATATGTATATATCTCTAAAGAGGCAGTGTTCGACAAACCTATACATTTGCTCGCCCCGGGCGAGTGGATTTAACCCCCGGGCGATTAAATATTGGCCCAAGCAGCACACATTTGGTAATAGGTGGCGAGTAGATTTTTTTGTGTGGCGAGTAGATTTTTTGGTGATTTGTCAACCACTGTAAAGAGGTATTGACAAATATCTGTCAAATGACTTAAGATTTTGCACAGCAATGGATTGATGGCCCTTGGAAGCAAATGTGTTAATGGTGACCTTCAGGAACCAGTGAATGCGCCCTTATATTTTAACATTTAAACACTTTCAGTACATCCTCCTCCCAAACACTTATCAATGATTACATACTATACAGTATGATGGGGTCTCCTAAATACAGCCCTGCTATTATATACGAGGTGGGAATATGAATGACTAAACCAGCTACTGGTAATTAGTTACTCTGCTTTATAATTTTACTTGGATGTGAACACATGCAAACATTTCTGTTAATCATTTATGTGATTCAGGCCCTGATGGCACCTTGCATGCTGCACAATTACCATGTAATTATATGCCTTACATCAATTTTAAAATAAGGTTAAACATTCATGCAGTACATTTAGGCTGTGTAAAATCTAAGGTATGATGAATCTATAATGGTTCAATAATAATATAGTAAATGTCTTTTAAATAGAAAACCATGTTGCTAAAGGGATTGTTTTGACGAAAATAACTATGGGCCTCTGGGTATCACTGCTTTATATGTTTCAATTAATATCCATCTCTTGTTATTGATTACACATTCTATAACAGACAGGGTGGCAATTTGATCCAAAGTCCATTTAAACCTGAGCATAGAACAGTTAATCAGAAATGTGCTCTGGTTACTTTGTTGATGAATGTAGCAATTTAACCTGGCATTGCTTAATCCATCAAATCATTCATCATTTGCAGTCCAAAAAGGTTCCTACTCAGTTAAAACCTATTAGCCAAAAGCAAGATTGCCAACTAATGAATAATTTTTTTAAAAGTTGGCATTATTATTAAATCAGAATTGAATCATATCACGGGTCTTTTTTAATAAACAAGCAGAACAGTGCATATTTATAATCGAAAGACATCTATGCCTTAATTAAAGTGTGTGTGTGTGTGTGGAAAAAAAAAATATTATACTGTAAAATTACAGATCACACCATTCTTAATGTAAAAAAAACTCTGCTCTGTGTGCCAGACCTTCCAAATTACTGTAGAAATGTCAGCAATAGTATTGGAAAATGTCACTATCTGAACTATCCACATAAAATACATGTAACAACTAGAAAAACAGGTGATATTTACTGCGTGAAGGTCAAAATAAAACGGACTTTGCTTTCAGTCTCAACATTCAGTAACATTTCACTAATCAAATTAAAGCAGGTCTTGCCAAGTACCTCTAGCCAATCAAGAATCAGAACCCAGCAACCAGTCTTTTATAAACCCCAAATAGCTACTTGCTCCACCTATCAACACAAATATAATTATATAAAGGAGTCGGGTGCACCTAAGGGATAAGGTATAATGAAAACAGAAGTGAGAACCAAGAAGGGTCTCAAGAAAAGCCCTATGGTAGTGCACGAATAGACCCCACACAAAAGGGGTAAAACAATAACATATACACATTGATGTTCGTACCTTAAAATAAATGTATATGTCAATTATAACACAGAGCCTAGGGGCAATATTCTTTTGCTCTTCGAAAGAGAAATGAGAGACTGGCTCCAAGAGAATTCCTATAAGGTATGAATGCCCTCATTGATCCGTGCAAAAATATGTATATTGTGATGTGCTAGTGCACTAGTGATTAAGAGCCAAGGGATATTGGCAACTGGTTGAAGTGATAATAAAGTGTAAAATGTGCCTTCTAGATCACATACCGGATTCTAAGTCAAAGCAGACAAATTCAAGTGAATAAAGTCTAAAAAGAATGAGGTGATCCATACACAGCATGTGCTATCAAAACAGTACAGATGCTCTAATAACTTTATTATGGCTTTTAACAAATATCTAAACAGTCGCAACAAACAATGAACAATGAGAAAAGTCTAAAATTAAAATGGTGGATGGTTGGGTGTCCTACTACATCTAATACTTTCCTCTAAAAGTCAAACAGGCAGGAATTATGGTAGTTAGAATGGAAAAAATCACAGAACGAAATAGTTCATAAGCAGCGTGTGTTCAATGGCAAGCAGCTAAATATTATAGTTCAAAGCTTAAATATATATCAAGTATGTCTTTGGTGATAAATAGTGATCTGCAAAACCCGCAAAATATACTGCATATATTGTCACTTCATCTATAGTCCCATATGTGATGTCTAGTGTTTGTTTTCGTAGGACTACAGGTAGGTGTAGTGATCATGGATAGTAATATCAGTGTTGTTTATACAGTTAGAAGACTTAAATCTATCACTAGGTTATACACATAGTAACACAGGGTTCCTATTATGTCCCAAAACTTGCTTCTAGTCATAAGTAGAGGCAACATACAAAGTTAAAGAGGAAGTATGATTGGTAGTCAGCGTATGTATGCTACCATAGAAAATGACAGATGTTGAAGCTTGAAATGCATTTATAAATCAGGTCAAACTCAGTAATCAGCATATCCACACTGCAAATGAAATGTGTGTGATAATACCAGGCTTGGACTAATTATCAAAAGGGGAGAAAAAAAATAGAGCACTACATCCAGTGCTGGCAAGCCAGTGAATAACAACAAGAGTGCGTTCCCACAATGAAAATTAAAGCTTATTTAATAGATCAAAAATACAAACAAAAAACACCAACGCGTTTCGGACTATAGATAGCCCTTTATCAAGGTGATAATTCACTGGCTTGCCAGCACTGGATGTAGTGCTCCGTTTTTTTCTCCCCTTTTGATCATTTCAATCTGCAGACGGAGGCACACTTAACCCCTGGATCACTGGATACATTGGATTTACTTCAGATCGTGGACATTCATCCCATGTGAGTTTATTCCAGTTGATCTATACTGTACCTTCATTTGGACATTGAATTGATGTTACTATACTGTTCCATGGAATTGGATGTTTATTAGTACTGGTTACCGGCAGGTGTCTATTATTATATCCTTACTACCGTGCTACGTGGGATTATAGTATACCAGTCATACATCTTTTGGGACAGTTTTTTTTTTTACACCGATATCTACTGGAGGGGTTAATTATCCAAATACGAAAATCATTATCTGAACAATCCTTTAGTGCTGCTTTTTCTACCACAGGGCACCATCCAACATCTTTTCATATTGGACTAATTATCAAAGGAAGACTTCAAATAGAGGTCCATTTGTTCATACCACTTGGTATGATTTTAAAATGTATTGCAAATCAGATCATAATCAATAGTCAGCATATCCATGCTGCAAAATATAAGTTGTATATATGGAGACAGGGCTTTACAGTGCTCTTAATACCAAGCTTGAACTATTCATCAAAAGAACACTTCAAGTAGTGGTCCACTTGTTTACACCACTTAGTATGACTTTGAAATGCATTGTAAATCAGATTGTAATCAATAGTCAGCATATCTATGCTGTAAAAGTAGAAGCTATATATGTGGATACAGAACCTTACAATGATTTACAAGGAAACGCTTTTGATTCATTGTCCATTTGTTCATACTACTCAATGAAAAGTGTATTTACGTATTTATTTGTACTTAGTTTTTCACACATGGCTTCTCCAGTTTGGCTTTATTTTTGTTAAATAAATCATGACACTGTGTAATATGTCATGTGTTGTTGTTCATCTGAGGTTGTAAATATCTATATATATATATATATATATATATATATATATATATATATATATATATATATATATATATATATATATATATATATATATATATATATATATATATATATATACCTACACAGTCATGTGAAAAATAAAGTACACCCTCTTTTAAATTCCATGGTTTTACATATCAGGACATAATAACAATCATTTGTTCCTTAGCTTTTCGCCAACTTCTCAGGGCTTACTGAATCGCAGTAGGCATTTTTGGCGCATAATGGGCGAAAAGTTACTTTTCGCCGCTTACTGCATTACCCCCTTTAACTGCAAAGAGAATGGAGAGGCCACATATAACATTTGGGCAAGCTTCCTAAGCACCCACCCATTGGACCTTAGGAGCACATTTAGAATGACAATAGGATCCCTAACAGAGGCCTGAGCAAGGACAGAAGGGGTCTGGGCCAAGTCCACAATGTTCTGCATGGGGTGGAATGGGACATGAAATGTTAGGGCTGGTGTCAAGGGCATAGCAAAGTTCATGGCCTGTCCAGCATAGCGAGGCTTTCCGTGGCCCCAGGGAGAGAACAAGGGCCTGGTGGTACGGAAATGGTGACCCTCTCCCTCACAGTGGGCCAAGAAACAGGGAGTCTCGGGTGGAAGCAGGATCACACTCACCACTTCAGGCGCAAGCGGTGGTGTAACCGGTTCCGCGAGCGCCATCTTGGTGACGTCAGCAGCTAATGCCAATCTCGCGAGACCACCAGGCAGACTCAAGCCCGGCGCCACACCCGGTTGAAACGGATGTTCATCACCGCGCTGCGCACGGGACAAGGCCGCACCAGGTGCCTCTTTGAGGTAGGCTGCAACTGGACCCTATAAAAGGGAAGAGCAGTGAAAACAGCGCTAATGCAGTGAATAAAAATAGATGACACTATAAGTGACACACATACAGTAAGTACACTTTAAACTTAAAGTGGGGGCTGCCTAGGCAAAAAAGGTGTACACAAACCAATACAAGCAGTAAGAAACAGAAAAGCCGGCGCCTCCAAAATGGAAAAAATAAAACTGACCAAATAGAGTCCAAGGGTATATGGAATAGAGTCCCGAGAGGAATCTTCAGTGAAGTCTCATAGACAGACAAACAAACATAAAAAACAAAAACGAAAAAGACAAAAGAAAAAGATCATAGTGCAACTAAACAAGACCAATATATACAAACAAATACTGAAAAGATTGGCAAAGAGATAATCACAAATTTAATGCAATTAAATAAAATATTCATAAAACAACAGACACATGAATGTAGGGCTAAAGACACTAATAAGTTGAATCATCCGGTAGTAGTAAAATTAAAATCCTACTTACAGCAGAGCTGAAGAATAAAAACCCATAGCAACTGTCTTTGAATCCAGACCAGAGCTTCTGCAGAGATGGAGCATAGCTTCCAAGAGTCCACACTTCAAGGGCGACCACTGAAGCCACTCACGCAGACGTTCCAGGTGGGTGAGAGGTACCCTGAGGGGGGACCAGGGCTACATGCTGTTAGTGGAGTTGCCGACACAGGACGCACAAGCCCGCAGGTCGTGCGGTGTGTTGGTGACGTCACACCACAAAGCGAGGACAGGGGAAGCGCTCGAGAGAACAGTGAGGCTCTGGGAGCTGAAGAGCAGTCAGGAAACAGCAGTGCACAGATGGGAGAGGATGATGCACGTCCAAGCCAGAGCAAAAAGACCACCCTACGCATTTCGTGACGTCAGTCACTTCATCAGGGGCATGATGGGAATAGGAAGTGCTGGCATATATATATATATCCTAACACCAATTAAAACATTAAGTGAAATAATGGCATAATTTGTAAGAATAAACTAAGACAATCTTAACAGTGATTAACAAACAACATCAAACTAATAAACAGTAAAACATGGATAAAGAAAACAAAACACTAAAACACTAAAAAACAGATAGGCTTGAGACTTCATAAAGACCCATCAGGGCTCAACAAATCCTTTCTTAAAGGCAAAGTGCTCAAAGTGAATGTATCAAAAGACTCTTAGCATATGGAGTTGCTAAAAATGCACAAAATGCTCAAAATACTCAAAATACTAAAACTGCCAGTACCAGCAAAGAACAACAATTTTTTTTTAATGTTAATGTGTAAAACACATATTGTATACAGTTAGTTATTTAATTATTTATTTAACCAAAAAGGCTGAGAAGTCGAATTCGATGTTAAGACCATTGGGAGATAAAGTTTTAAGTTCTATCTGTTTTTTAGTGTTTTAGTGTTTTGTTTTCTTTATCCATGTTTTACTGTTTATTAGTTTGATGTTGTTTGTTAATCACTATTAAGATTGTCTTGGTTTATTCTTACAAATTATGCCATTATTTTACTTAATGTTTTAATTGGTGTTAGGGTATATATATGCCAGCACTTCCTATTCCCATCATGCCCTTGACGAAGTGACTGACGTCACGAAATGCGTAGGGTGGTCTTTTTGCTCTGGCTTGGACGTGCATCATCCTCTCCCATCTGTGCACTGCTGTTTCCTGACTGCTCTTCAGCTCCCAGAGCCTCACTGTTCTCTCGAGCGCTTCCCCTGTCCTCACGCTGTGGTGTGACGTCACCGACACCGCGCGACCTGCGGGCTTGTGCGTCCGGTGTTGGCAACTCCACTAACAGCGTGTAGCCCTGGTCCCCCCTCGGGGTACCTCTCACCCACCTGGAAGGTCTGCGTGAGTGGCTACAGCGATCGCTCTTGAAGTGTGGACTCTTGGAAGCTGTGCTGCTGTGCTTCATCTCTACAGAAGCTCTGGTCTGGATTCAAAGACAGTTGCTATGGGTTTTTATTCTTCAGCTCTGCTGTAAGTAGGATTTTAATTTTACTCCTACCGGATGATTCGACTTATTAGTGTCTTTAGCCCTACATTCATGTGTCTGTTGTTTTATGAATATTTTATTTAATTGCATTAAATTTGTGATTATCTCTTTGCCAATCTTTTCAGTATTTGTTTGTATATATTGGTCTTGTTTAGTTGCACTATGATCTTTTTCTTTTGTCTTTTTCGTTTTTGTTTTTTATGTTTGTTTGTCTGTCTATGAGACTTCACTGAAGATTCCCCTCGGGACTCTATTTCATATACCCTTGGACTCTATTTGGTCAGTTTTATTTTTTCCATTTTGGAGGCGCCGGCTTTTCTGTTTTTTACTGCAACTGGACCCTGGAACACAGAAGGAGCAGGAACCTCACCAGACTGCAGGTAGGCAAGATCCCCGGATTCCTCCGCCTGCAGGTCGGAAGCAACGATGGTGACATCTGGGGTCAAGGAGCTCTTCAGATGTTCCGGAAGCTCTGCATCCTCTGGGTTGGACACAGTGGGACTGGAACTCCTCTCTCGGGCAACAGGTAAGGTGTGGGCTCTTCTCCACAGCTTCCACCCGGTAGAGATCCTCTTCTTCATCTAGGGGGGACACCTCCACAAGGACGCGATGCCGGGCCGAGCCAGTCACCCGGGCGACCATACTTATGCAGCTACCTTGCTCCGCGGTCACCTGGGGACTCACACCCGACACCCCTGGGGCAGTCAGTCACCCTCAGGAACAGCAGTGGACATTGATCCCAGTCCTGGGACCATCGGCACAATCACAGCAAGCTGGAAAGATAATAGGGCGCACGGGCCCACAGCAGAGTCTGTGGTAGTAGCTGGAACAGTAGGTGGCACAAGCAGCTTTTGCAGGGATCACCTTTGGAGAGGTTGGCTGGTGTTCCTCACTCTTGCTCAGCTTGAACAGAATGAAACACTTGTAGCAGCACTGCTGACTCCTCCCAGCATGGCACAGTCTCTGAGAGGCTGGTTGAATCACTGTTGGCCTCTCCCCTGGGTGGAATTAGAGGCAGGGCTGTTTTGATTGAAGGCTGGCGTGACTCAGGATGAGCCAGTCACTTTCAGGGACAGAGCCAGGCTTTTGGCACCAAAAGGATGTAACTTTGTTTGCAACTTTTGCATTTTTGCACTTACAAACACATGCTGTCTGCTGTTTCTTGGCGGGAGCGCCATTTTGTAGCACATGCACATGCCACCACGCTGTGGACGTCATCTTGAGACCCTGTTTACATGTACTTTTCCTGAAACTGCCGATAGTCTGACACAGCACTATCCCTCAGCTAGGCAAAACTCAATTTATACATTGCAGACAATTACAGCACAGTACAAATACCCTGTGGCTCTATGATCTGGTTACTGGCTAGAAGTACTCTGGGTTCCTCTCCATACAATACTCTTACATCGCCCCTTTTGGCTGCCAACATCGTGGATCCTCTCTAGGGGTCCCTCTTAACAGCGTTAACCAGGCAACCCCCTAGGCATCATGACTACCCGCCTCATGGCGACTTAACACAGCAATAGCCATATGTCTCCAGACCTTTCACCCTGTAGGGACATCTAGGCCATCTTTGCAAGGTATCTCTCCACCTGACTACCCCTAGATTCCCTCCTACCTGGTACTTGCTCTGTCTACACTGAGTCTCACTTCTCTAAGAGCTCGTCCTGTATGGCATCTGCTCTGGTAAAACTAAAAGCCTGTCCTGCATCTCAGCAGCGCCTCCAAATGTAGCACTGCCCCCCCCCCCCTAGGAGATTACACAGCCTATGCTGCCTGTGAGTGTGGTGCACTGTTTGGATCAGGAGATCTGAGCTGTCTTCGTTGTAATGGAGACCGGGACAGGCTTAGGTTCTTGTTCTGGAGTTCTTTCTCTGGTGCTCAACACCTCCAGCCGCAGTGGGTTCCAGGTTGTCCAGAAATCAGTTCCTACTACTAAATTCTTCTCCCTCCTGCCTAAGGACTGATAGTCAGACAGGAGTGTATAGTAGAACACGGGTCTTTATTGGCATACATAGCAGGCATCCGCTGCAGTTCTCCTTACAGTGGTGCTGAGTCTTGGAGGTCCCAGACCTCTAGATGGTGAAGGCCCTGGTCTTACAGGCCTTGGTGGCTGAGCCTGATGTTCCCTCAGTCCATAGACTGAGGGTGAGCATGCTCATCACGCCATGGGAGAGACTCATAGCTCTCTCTTCCTCTCTTCACCGGAGCAGGAAGCAGACTGACTATATTTTCTACACCCACTTGGAAGACTCAAGAAGGGGTGGGCTCATGGACTGTACCTATCCCTGATAGGCTTACACAGGCCATGAGTCACCACGTTACTGCCATCACTCACAAGAGGGGCATAAGGGGGGTCAAGAGCCAATAGATTTAACCTGTTATTGCCTGTAGCTAAAAGGACTTACATAACAGAGATAACAGGGGGGAAGCAAGGTAATATGGGACATACCCTGTTACATTTAGTTAGTAGTTTTTTTTTTATTATCCTTTAGGTTTCTATCCGTGTATTCACATTATATTTAGGGATCTTTCTGTCTGGTTCCATGTGTGTGCTATTTTAGTGTTTATGTTAGATGTGTTATTGATTTATATACATATACACATGTATACATAAAGAAATAGCCGTGTTGGTCCAGTTGCGATAGTGCAGAATAAATAAGTACTGCAGTAGTAGGTGATACCTTTTTTATTTGGACTAACAATTTATGTCATAGAACAAGCTTTTGAGAGTTCTCCTCTCTTCCTCAGGTCGGTAATATTGATTAACAAAGGAATTTATGTTAGTCCAAATAAAAAAGGTATTGTAAAGATTCTGCTTGATCCATGCAGGGTTTTAACTTTGGTCCAGGTTTTCTGTCTCTCCTGCCCTTTCTGCTCTCTGTGGCCATTTTGGGTACTGGCAGCCTGCTTTATCTGAGATCAGACTCCAAAAGACTGTTCATGGTCCCAAGGCTCAACAAAGTTTCCGGCTGTTCCTCCTTCTCTTACCGTGCACCCCAAAACTGGAACAACCTACCGGAGACTCTCACATCCACCACCAGTTTAAGTTCTTTCAAAACTAGGGCTGTCTCACATTTTAATTTGGTCTGTAACTGTTTCATAAGCCTATAATATATATTTTCTTTAACTGTGCATGCAATATCTTGCATTAATGTATACCCTGTTCATTTATGTAACTGTATTTGTAACCATGTATTTGTCTTAACTCTATGCCCAGGACATACTTGAAAACGAGAGGTAACTCAATGTATTACTTCCTGGTAAAACATGTTATAAATAAATAAATAAATTATAAGGCTGCCGTTACCATAGGGAGTCGCCGAGCAAAGTTCTGTGTGTTTGTAGCTCCTGTCGGTCTTTGCAGTTACGCCTCATCCTCTTGCCTGTTTTGAATTCCTGTTGCTGACCCTAGACCTCACCCCTGTGGGTCCGCCTCCCGATTTGAGATGAGCACCGTCACAGGTATCACCTAATACTGAAGTACTTATATATAGTGTACATATACAGTAAATACAAGTGTTATAGATACAGTATATATAGTGTGATTATGAATTCTTTTCCAATAATATAAGATTGTAATTGTGAGGATTACGGACGCACGCCTACCCCGCGCTTCCTCTCGCGCAGCTCTGCGCACGTGTGGGGCACCTTCAGCCCGTTCTCCTCTTCTGACACGCACACAGCGCGCATGCGCACAGCTGTGACGTCATCTGACGCCGCGGACATGGGCTTCGCCTCCAGATCGTGCTGCATGCTCCCACTGCGCAGGCTGCACACATGACACATGCGCCATGCCCTCAAGCTCCATGGCAACAACATTCATCAGCTGATACAAGCAGCTGCACCTGCTCATTTATTCCAGCCTATTACAGGCTTCCGCGGAGTCCATGCCACCGCACCACCCCCACAGGGGATAGGCTAATCAAGCCTAAATATGCTCAGCTATGCCATAGGCACTTTGGCTTATCATAGATTGTGTTACTCTGTGTTTGCCTCTGCTGATCCTGCTTGTCCCTGTCCTGTTGCCTTGCTTCCTAGATTAACCCCTTGTGAACCGACCCGGCTTGCCTTTGACCATCCGCTTTTCTGGAATACTGAACTCAGCTGCCTTTGACTCTCCGCTCTTCTCGTACCCTGACCATGGCTTTGCACCTCGACGATCCTCCTCTCTCCAACCCTGACCTCGGCAAAGGCACCCTCTACAATCCGGACCTCTCCTACTCTGACCTCGGCAAGTATTGCGACTACCCTGACTTCTCTGCACCAGACCTGGCTAACAACACTATCCTACACTCCGGACGTGGCCCCCGTGCCTGTGGCTGGTGTTTATTGTTATTCTCATCTCAGTACCGGGGTCTTGTCTAGTTTGTGGTGAGTACAGCGTGACAGTAATGGTGCTAAAAAAAATATTACAGAACTTAATTTAAGTGATCGCTTGGGGGTTTGGTTATCACTCAGGAGAAATTATCCGTTCATGGTCTAATGAGCATATTGGTTTTAATCATCATATTTTTTCACAGGAGAATGCATAGGAATTAGATCACTCTGTTTTAAAAAAAAGGGAAGAATCAAGTGTCTACGGCTTAAGGAAAAAATAAAAAATAAGTAATTTGGTTACTCAAAGTTCAAATGAGATATATCTTAATGCCTTTACTGAAATGCCATTATTATAAGCTGTATTATTAAAGTTCTAGCTTTTTTTATATGTGGAGTAACATCAGGCATGTAAATGTAGCCCTCTTTCCTACACTCTAGAGAGGCTACGGGTACTGCACACACCTGTGGCTCCAGGAGATCTGAGCCTCCGCTTAACTGGGAGCCTGGGGTAACACTTATCTTAGCGGCAGCGCCTCTACTTGCCCAGGATACCCATCATGTAAGATTCCCCTGGGCAAGAACCATAGCAACACACATATGCTTTGAACTATTTTACTGTAACACACTAATAATCCTTATCACTTTATCATGGCAATAACACATTCATAAACTTATACTATACTTATAACACTAGTGGCTCGGCCACTCTCATAAGGAGTAATGTCTCTGTCCCGTCACCGCGTGCCCCACACCGTGTCCATGTACTGTAATGTATATAGGCTCAGTCCTTTGGCCACTCCACTTAGTGTCCCCAAAGAGTGTTCCCTAAGGCGGGATCAGCGCCTGTTGACCGGTGTTGGTACACTTTATTTAAATACCTTCCGGTCACTGCGGTGACCGGTGACAACTTCAAAAAGGATCCGCCGATCCAGCGCAGTTGGTCTGATGTCACGATGCTCAACAACCTGGTCCCAGATGACTGCAGCAACCGCAACTCTGTACACTTGTCCCTAGCTGTTTATTCAGTAAGGGGATGATGTCACTATCACTATAGGGCTTCCCTGCAGTCCACAACCTACGGTGATTCAGGGAAACTATTTGGGCCCTCAGGGAAGATCTAACCTATGCAAGTGGGTCACGGACCCCCTGCACGCACACTACCTCCTTCCCCGCTCCTCCGGTGCCCTCTGGCTAGCGTGGTCTTTCCCCCACGCTTCCCTTTCCTGCCTCCCACGAATCCAGCCCGCCTATTGGCTCCCTGGCATCAGGTGACTCCGCTAAGGCTCCTGGGAGTTGAAGTTACTGGCTGAGCCTCTATCTTATTGGCCAGCCGTTCGCGCGCTTGCACCGCTCTCTGCGTTCTGACAGCGCCCTTACTGTTGCGCAATCAACATGGCAGTGCCTTATACTGTCGGGCCGCCGCGGAACCTTACACCGCTCTCTCCGGAGACGCACTGCAACAACAGAAGGCAACCTAACACATCCCTACATAAATAAGGCAAAATGTGTAAAAAATAAAAAAAAATGTATATTTGTATAAGTTTATGGTTCAGAGTAAGAAGTGAGGATGCAAAACGTGTCAGATTACATAAATTTAGTTCCTGTTGGCTTATTTCTGGTACTAAGCTAACCTTAACCAGACTGGCAGGCTTTTGTTTAAGTAACTTGTTAATGCTTAAGTTACTTTTTTATTTCATATATTTTATTAGATTTTTTCACTGAGTACAGATATCCAACAGTATAACGATGGGAATATGCAGATGTATAGATTAGAAATGGTATCTTCATTATAGGATAAGAAGCCTATTGGGTAATTCTTGAATAGTTACTTTTAGCCTGTGTGTAACAACATCTGCAATTATATAGGCATTAATTCAGTTGATAAAGGGGAATCAACTAGTACTGTTCAGTATTTATACTATGTTGAAAAGTAGTTTGGGGGGGAATAAGAGAGACAATGAGAGGAGGGAGACGAGAAGGGGAGGCAGAGAGGGGGAGGGTGTTGGCCTCCCATCCCCACGTCCGCACTGGCTTTTTCAAACTCAAGCCTTTTGGGTCTGTATCGAGTGGATTTTCCCGTTATCTATCTGCTGTAGCTTTGGGTTCCTTAAGTCCATATCTTTAGCTAGGGTTGAATCAATCTACCAGGTAAAATTATATCAAATTCAATGCCGTAACCATGGTACCCACGTTTTATATAAATCGCCAGTCGAGTGTTTCAGAAAAGCAGTCATTTTTCCATCAGCATCACCTCATTTATTCTTTTCTCTACTGTTTGTCTTGAGGGGGGGTTATTTTCTTCCAGGAGGCTGCAACAGCGCACCAGGCCGCAGTCAGAATAAATGAGATTAGTCACCTCAGAGGGCGGCTGATATCTTCGGCTGATATCTTCGACTTCGACTGGTTTTGCAAGCAAGAAAATCAGTGGGTCCAAGGGGATTGATAGCTCTGTTATGTCTTTAATAATAGATGGGTTAATGCTGTTACTTTAACAATTTAAAAATTCACATAATCTAGAATGTATATAGACAAGTGTTTTTTTGTTTGTTTGTTTTTTAACCCTCTGCTTGAGCACCACTTGGCTTCTAGAAATAACCAAAGGGATACAAAGCACACGTTTGCAGTTATCCTATATGCCAATGTTTGATTAACTGGTTATCTCTAAAACATGGCCTGGCTGGGTTGTTCGGAGGAGAGGGTTGACAGACTGATCTAGGGGATTTTAAATCCTTCACACAGTATGACTAAAACAGCTGTAGCATTAAATGACATAACAAAGATTGATATTGTGGTAATATTCTATTTCAGGAGAAGCTAAAATTCGTATATCTGTTGCCTAAAGTGGTTTGCACTCAGACCTGGCCATTTATATTTTTCAAGTGTGAAAATATTATAGACTCTGATAATTTGATACAAAATTGATTCTCATGCGTACACTTGCTGACTCTTCTCCAAACTGCTCATTGAATGATGTATGGCAAAAGACTAGCAAAATACCTTTAATACATTGAGATCAATAAATATATGTTAAAAATAATTATCTTACCCAGTTTTCAATATGGGGCATTGCTATCACATTGTTAGCCATTTTGAAACTTCCATTCAATTAAATGATTTAGCAAATCAATAACTATGTGATTACAACGCCTGTCTATATTGGATAGAGGCCTTTCTGTCAATTTTATATCGTCGCTATTCAGTAGTTGCTACTGTACTTAACACCAAAACCACTGAATTGTGCTGAGGGAAGGCTAAGAAATGGGTTTCCGCTCAATACAGCTGCTTCTTTGGCTTTAATGATATGACATACTGTTCTCCTTCCTTGCAGGAAATATTCTAATTCAATAACATTAGAATAGTGTCACGAGCTGATAAAAAGGTTAGTTACATAAGGCTAGTGCACAAAGCAGCAATATTAAAACTGTTTCTCTAAGCTAGAATAGACATAAAAACAAACATGGAAACCAAAGGATTTTATCGTTTATAGGATCAGCATGTCTTGGTATGTAACAAACTATAGCTCCTGAATCACATTTCAATTGTCAGTTGCAACTTCCTAATACGGATTAAACTGGCTTCAGAGTAGTTGCAGACATTCAAAAATATGTATTCAATATGTTCTTTAAAACCTGATATTCTGGGAGGTCACGTGACGACGGGGAGGTGAATGGCTGCTTAGTACCTGAGCTCCATTCCCACCGGCACTAGTTATATCAATAACTACAGCAAAATCGCGACAACAGCAACACAACCAGCAGTAAAGAATCTCTAAACATACCAGGATGGCTTCTAACAAAACAGTTCGAAGAAAAACCCAGACAGTCTCTACTTATTTCAAAAAAGGAGAGACAGCACAGGGAGACAGGCCTGAATCCCCTGCACAACCCACCATGACAGACCATGAGGGAGAAAATGCAAGTGCTGCATCGGACGACATGGATGTAATGAGGCGCAAGGATATGAAAGCTTTCTGCGCTGAAATTAAGCAATTTTTTACAACAGAACTTTGGGCTGTCAGGAAAGATATGGATGCCATAGGTGAGCGAACAAACTCCCTAGAGGTTAAGTCTGATGAGACCGTTACTGCACTGGCACAAACCCAGAAACAAGTAACTAAGCTGAGGGACCAGGTCAGATTCCTAGAGGAAAAGATTGAGGACTCTGAAAACAGGGACAGAAGAAGTAATATCCGTCTAAGGGGGGTCCCTGAGACTGTCACCGACCCAGAGGATTTTGCCACCAAGTGGCTAGAACAACTCTTCCCTGACAAGACGGACCGTGAGCTCCTGTTAGACAGATGTCATCGCGCCCTGAGAGGAAGACCTCAGGCAGGGGACCCCCCAAGAGACATTGTTATCAGGTTCCACCATTACCGCACAAAAGAAGAGGTATGCAAGATATCACGGGACACTAAACATATGGAGTTTGATAAAGTGAGATTCCAGGTGTTCCAAGACCTGTCCCCTGCCACGCTGGCCAAAAGAAAATCCCTAGCCCCCATTACAAGAATTCTGAGGGACCAGCAGATTAGATACCGGTGGCTATTCCCATGTGCAGTAATGGTGCTGCGGAATGGGGTAGCACATACCTTGAGACGCCTGGAAGACGGCGAGGGATTCCTCGGCAAGCTGGGCGCAGGGGGAGCGGCGGAGGTCTTGCGGGCATCCCCACGAGCAGAAGCAGGAGACGCAGATGTACCCTTACCCACGTGGAGCAAAGCGGGGGCTCCGCGGTCGGCGGCAGGAGCAACGGGATCAGCAGCGGCCCATAACTGAGTTCTCACCCCATGAAATTTGGAAGTGCTCAAGCAAAGAAATAATCATATAAAAGGGATCCCTTTTGGTGTTCAGAACCTTCATCATGTCATTTTGCCTTTTCGTTTTACATTCCAGCTGGGGTGTTTCAGCTGCAGTGTCTTGCTTCACCCGGAGGGAGGCATCGTAAGCGCGTCCTCCGGTGACCCAGCTACCCCCCCCCCCACTCCTGCGACTACCCCCCCAGCTCCTGCGGCTACCCCCCCCCCCACTCCTGCGGCTACCCCCCCCCCCCCCACTCCTGCGGCTACCCCCCCCACCCCACTACTGTGGCTACCCCCCCCCCACCCCACTACTGCGGCTACCCCCCCCACCCCACTACTGCAGTTACCCCCCCACCCCACTACTGCGGCTACCCCCCCCCACCCCACTACTGCAGCTACCCCCCCACCCCCCCCACCCCACTACTGCAGCTACCCCCCCCCCTACTGCGGATGCCCCCTGCGGATGCCCCCCCACACTTGCGGATGCCCCCCCACACTTGCGGATGCCCCCCCACACTTGCGGATGCCCCCCCACACTTGCAGATGCCATTCCAGACCTGCGGCTGCTCTCCCGGACCTGCGGCTGCTCTCCCGGATCTGCGGCTGCCCTCCTGGTCACGAGCGGGTCCGTCGCTGACTTTTGGAGGGCAGCCATATTGCCTCTATCCCTCCCTGTGCTCGGCGGGAGCGGCTCCGGTTTTCGCGGGCTTTGCCGCTGACGTCACTGCCAGGCGACGAGCCAGGGGCCGCTCTCTCGCGAGAGGACGGCGCGGCCCCACGTGACTGCGCACATTGCAGGGAGACTCTGCCCGAGATGCAGAGGGGGACGGTCCGCGATAGCGCAGGGGCCGGGGACACGGGGGGGGGGGAATGGAGAGAGGTGGGGGCTGAGATCGGGGGATGAGAGGAGGATGAAAGGGGGGAGGAGGATGAAAGGGGGGAGGAGGATGAAAGGAAGGGGGGATGAAGATGAAAGGGGGGATGAGGATGAAAGGGGAGGGGGAGGGTGAGGATGAAAGGGGAGGGGGAGGGTGAGGATGAAAGGGGAGGGTGAGGATGAAAGGGGAGGGGGAGGATGAGGATGAAAGGGGGGGATGAAGATGAAAGGGGGGGAGGACGAGGATGAAAGGGGGGGAGGATGAGGATGAAAGGGGGGGATGAGGATGAAAGGGGGGGATGAAGATGAAAGGGGGGGATGAAGATGAAAGGGGGGGATGAAGATGAAAGGGGGGGGATGAGGATGAAGGGGGGGGAGGATGAGGATGAAAGGAGGGGGGAGGAATAAGATGAAAGTGGGGGAGGATGGGGGGGGATAACGAAAGAGGGTAAAGAAAGATTCAATTCACTTGTCACCATCTGACGCGGAGCCCTTCCCAAAAAAGTTTCAATGAGGCTCTGTATGTTATGTTTTATGTATGTTAGATGGTATAGAATATCTGTTGCATCTGTTGTATATGTTGTAGGTTATACTGTATATGTTATTTATGGTTCATATATTATATAGGGTTAATGGGTTAAATATGTTAAATATGTTCATTAAATCATTAAATAATTGGGTTCATTCAAATGCTGGGTATATGCATGTATATATATGGATATGCACTCACTATAACTTAGGTACTGCTGTAAGTCGTTATAAAGTTAAAAATCACGCTACAGTTTAAGGTTAAGTTAGTTATCAGTTTTGCGCCGGTGGGATTCACCCACGATGTCGTACATGTGTTCCTCATATAGGTCCCTGACGAATCAGGACCTCAAACAAGTCCCAGGGGGGTCGGTCCCGGGAAGGGAATGCCGGCCATTTTGGAAGGTCAGGCATACCGACCTGCCCATTGGGCGTCAGACTCCCACTCGGGGGACCCCGAGGGGAGATCTGGTTTTTCTTTTATTTTTTTTCATTATTACAAAGCGGTTTAACTTATGTTTCCAATTTTGCTTTACCCCTTATGTGTTTTCCCTTGTACTGTCTCCTCCCTCCCTACCCCTCCCAATCCTTTCCCCACCCGGCCGGGGAGGATGCCGACCTAGACGGAATACAAGAACTTTGCCGGATGGTAACACCAAAAACGTCCGCCAGTTGAACAAGGGACAAAGTGGACAGGGTGTGTCATCAAACGTTAGTTTGTTACACTTCTCACACATTAAGTGATGGCGTTAACCCTTATATCACATAACGTTAAGGGCTTTAATAGCCCAACCAAGAGAAAAATAGCTTTCACTGACTATAAACGAAAACACGCAGATGTCCTAATGTTACAGGAGACTCATTTTAGCAAGACCAACGCGCCTAAATTCCTAGACAAAGACTATGCCCAGTTCTACCTTTCCTCCGCACCGGTTAAAAAACGTGGAGTGGCCATCTTGTTCCATAATAAAATCCCATTTGTAGCCCAAACTATTAAAAGAGACACAGAGGGACGCTTTGTTATACTAGTGGGCACGATACGGGAGCAATGCATCACAATAGCCACAATCTATGCCCCCTGCGAGCAGGACGCAGTCTTCTTTGAAGACTTTTTTCGGACTCTACGCACCGTCGCAAGGGGCGGCGTAATACTCGCAGGGGATATCAACATGGTCATGCAACCAAATCTAGACAGATCAAGGAATACGGGTACAGTACATAAAAAAGTGGGGACCTCTTTACGCAAGGGCCTCAAAGACAACCAACTGACTGACATATGGAGAGAACTACACCCGACTGATAGGGACTATACGTTCTATTCCCACCCACACGGCTCCTACAGCAGAATTGATTATTTTTTCGTCTCTTGCCAACTGGTTCCTCTTGTCTCCCGAGCTGGGATCCATGATATTTCATGGTCTGACCATGCACCGATAGAGCTAAGGTGCGAGCACATCCGAACAGGCAGACCAGGAGCGAACTGGAAGCTCAACGAATCAATCCTAAAAATTCCTGAGATTTATGAGACAATAAAGGAAGAAATAGTTCAATTCTTCCACACAAACAAAGGCTCTGTAGATTCCCAGTTTGTATTATGGGAGGCTCACAAAGCGACGCTGAGGGGCATACTAATTAGCACCACAGCTAGGAGAAAACGGGAAAGGGACTCAAAAATTATGAAGCTTCAATCGAGATTACATTCCCTTACATCACTCCATAAGAGTAACCCTGACCTGCAAACCCTACAAGAATTGAAAGATACCAAAATTGAACTAAACATGTTGTTGACCTCCAGGGCAGATAACGCGCTGAGTTGGTCTAAGAGGAAATTTTACGAAAAAGCGAACAGGCCGGATACTATGCTGGCTCGAGCGTTAAGAGACAGACAAGTGAAGTTTAATATCCAAGCTATACACTTAAAATCAGGCACCCCCACGGCCAACCCTAAGAAAATAGTATTGGAATTTGGTTCGTTCTATGAAACACTATATAATGGAGAGAAAGTGGCACATAACGCTAAAACGAGCGAGAAGCTGAGAGATTTCTTAGCCAGCTCAAAACTAGGGAGATTGACAGAGGCAGAGAGAGAGGCCATGGGCGCTGATTTCACTATAGAGGAGGTGTCACAAGCCATTAAGGAACTCAAACCCTCAAAAGCCCCAGGGCCAGATGGCTTCTCGGGGCTATACTATAAGAAATTTGCCAAAGTACTAGCCCCTAGGTTGCTCCACATGTTCAATGCAATATTAGCAGGAGCCCCCATCCCCAGAGAGATGTTACAGGCGTCTATATCATTAATCCATAAACCAGGTAAAGATCCGCTGGACTGCAAAAGTTATAGGCCCATATCCCTAATCAATACTGATATTAAAATATACGCTAAACTATTGGCCAATAGATTATGTCTAATCCTACCCAGACTTATTCACCCAGATCAGGTCGGATTCATTAAAGGCAGACAGGCAGCGGACAATACCCGGCGATTTATTGATCTGGTAGAATTGGCCACTAAAAATAACACACAAAGTATGCTGTTAAGTCTGGATGCAGAAAAAGCTTTTGATAGGATAGACTGGCCTTACCTGAAGGAGACGCTTGCGGCATTTGGCTTTGGGGATCAGGTGAGTAGAGCGATTCTCTCGCTGTACTCAGGACCTACCGCCAGGGTAATACACCAGGGCTTTCCATCTCTCCCCTTTCAAATTAAGAGTGGCATGAGACAGGGATGCCCATTATCCCCTCTCCTGTTCGCTCTATGTATAGAACCACTGGCGGCGCAAATTAGAGGCAACCCGTACATCTCAGGGTTAAACGTATATTCTCAAACACATAAAGCGGCCCTGTACGCAGATGATATCCTACTAATTATTTCAAAGCCCCTCACCTCCTTGCCAAACCTATTGGATTTATTGGACAGATTCTCGAGCATTTCGGGATTTAAAATAAATCAAGCTAAATCTGAAGCCCTCAACATCAATCTCCCTAGACACGTAGAGAAGTTATTGCAACTGAATTTTAACTTCCACTGGCAACAGAAATACATAAAATATCTAGGAGTCCACATAGCCAAGAACACCAAAGACATCTACAATGCAAATTACCCCAACCTAATTCGGACGTTGATAGCTGACCTCCATAAATGGTCCTCTATACGAATATCCTGGATAGGTAGGATACATAGCGTCAAAATGAACCTACTCCCCCGTATCCTATACCTTTTCCAGACGTTACCAGTGCCACTCAGACTGAAGGATTTGCTCTCACTTCAGTCTGCAATCTCTAAATTTATCTGGGGAGGGAAAAAACCGAGAGTCAACAAATTAAATATGAAAAGATCTGTCCTAGCAGGGGGCCTAGCGGTACCCTGCCTGCTCTCATATTACAAAGCGGCTCAATTAAGCCAAATTGTTCAATGGCAATCCAGTCCACATTTAAAACGGTGGGTGGAATTAGAGAGTGCTGCCTGCGCTCCTTTAAAAATACGCAACTTGATTTGGCTACCTAAAACAGCACGACGATCTGCTGACATGCCGCTTTCCTCAATGACCAACTCGTTGTCTATCTGGGAGGCTAATAAGACTAAATACTCTCTCACAACGAGTAATTCTTCGATGTCCCCAATTTGGAACAATCCCAAGTTCGCTCCTGGCCTTCTGGAGAGAGATGCATCAATTTGGAAACAAAAAGGTTATATACGAATTAAAGATCTGGAGGGTTACAATAGCAAGATTAAAACGTTTGATCACGTCAGAGAAGAAAAAGATATACCCTACTCAGAATTTTTTAGGTACCTCCAGCTTCGAGCATTTTATAACAAATTTGCCCCATACCCCCCCTGACGTCATTCGAAAAGCTCTGTCTGGCAGAGACCGACACAAAGGGACTCACATCACAATTGTACAAGGAAGTAGTTGATTCTGCGAGCTTTAGACAGCAGCCACCGTCATTTAGAACCCAATGGGAAAGAGACCTGGGAGAGACATTAGAAGATGATGAGTGGAACGCTATATATATGGCCATGGCAAAAAGCTCCATATGTACCGCACTAAAGGAGAACGCATATAAGGTCCTAATGCGGTGGTACCTCATCCCAATGAAATTAGCCAAGTTCGTGCCTGGATCCTCCTCACTATGCCTCCGGCAGTGCGGAGGATCGGCCGATCTGTTACATATGCTGTGGTCTTGCCCGCGGATCTCCCCACTATGGGAAGAAATTAGACATTGGATACAGAGAGTCTTCGACCTCACTATTCCCCCAGACCCATGGCTATTCCTCTTGAATAGACCACTAACGGGCCTGTCCAAAGCAAACAATAAACTAATAGCACATTTTGCAATAGCCACACGGAGCGAGATAGCAGCACTATGGAAACACCCCAAAATTCCAAGTATCCCAAAGATTCGAAATCGATTGTGGTTTATCTGCCAGATGGAAAAGTTGACGAGTCTAGTTAACGACACTGGCACCAATTATCTCAAAGTATGGACGCCTTGGCTGGCGCAGACAGATATCCCCGGGGTTGAGAGGAACACAATCTGGCTGTGATAGATGCAGGTGCGTTCTCCTTTAGGAGCGGAAACTCAGCTCACGACGACTACACAGACAAATAGACAGAACGCCTACAGAGGTGTTAAACTGGAGAGGACGCAACCCACAAAGAACCTTACTAGGAGCGGTGAAGAGACCTAGCATGAGTCGATGCTCCTCTTCCGGCCGCGCCACCCCTTTACCCCCTTCCTACCCACCTCCTTTTTTTTTTTTTTTTTTTTTTTTATTATTTTTTTTTTTTCTTTATTGATTTTGTGTTTGTCAATTTGAATCAATCGTACTATGTGAATTATGTTATTATCTTTATTGCTAGTCTACCCAAAACAATCCGGTCGAGTAGGGCCCGAAAAACCGGGATATGTCTCACAAGCTGACATACGGTACTGTATATAGCGGAGATTAACACTAAAAATGAATGTAATGTATACTGTATTCTGTATCACTTGTTTGGAAAAATGCAATAAAATTTAAGTTACAAAAAAAAAAAAAAAAACTGATATTCTGTTGCACCTTCCATTTCAGGAAACATGAACACCACTTTTGGGCAAGCGTTTTAAGAAGCAGGTGATACGTGTCAATATGGCATTTTCTTGAGGCTATGGAGGTGCAATGTTTTGCAGACAGCAAAAGGGATAAAGCAGCAATACCAGTAAACTTTAATATATATATATATATATATATATATATATATATATATATATATATATATATATATATATATATATATATATATATATATATATATATATATATATATATATATATATATATATCCATATAGCCCCTGGCTACTAAAGTCCTCTGCCTTAACATATAAGCCCTGGTACCAGTGCAGGCAGTGTTAGGGTTAATCCCTTGTTCTTGCTGTAGTAACTCCCCAGTAGTTACAGGGGGGTGGGGGGGGGGGGGGGGTGTCACGGCAAAGGTACTTTCCACTTACTGGACCTGCTACCCACCCCTGGTAATAAAAGGGGGCTGCAGCTCAAGTGTGTGATTGAGCCAGGGCTCTGGTTCATGTTCTGTCCTTCCCTCCCTCCAGACAGAGGGAGCCTGTTGCAGGGTACATGCAACTACACACGCGGGTTTCTTGACAAGGCTTATTTATTTAGCCTTAAAAGATATACAGCACACAAAACAAAAATAGCTTTTCATCAGCAACAAAAGAAAAATGGCTTTTCTTCAGCAGACAAAAAAAAACAGTTTCTCTTTAGCAGACAGTGTATAAATCAGGCAGTTACCCTTTCTATGCAGGGGACAGACAGTTCAAAATTCATCTACTTTGCTAATCAGACCTTGTATCAGGAAATCTCTTCACCAGCTTACTCCTCTCTCCTCAACAGCCAGGCTCCATGTGTCTACAGCCTGGGTTTTAACACACCTTGATAAGGCAGCTGGGATCCAACTAATTGTCCTGAGGTTCCCAGCTGAAGTTAACCTAGTCAGTGCTGCACTGCAGACTAGACATAGGTTTTCCAGTTATATAACTGGTGGCTTTTATTTACCCTGTCACATTCCTCCCCTGTTAGTGTGTGGCTGGGGCTACGCACGGCTGAAGCCCGACCATCCACCCCTTCTCTAGAAAAGAAGTCAGCATTTGCGTTCTCTTTTCCCGGCCTATGCTGAATCTCAAATGAGAAGGGTTGGAGGGCCATATACCACCTAGTCAATCTAGCATTGGAATCCTTCATGCTATTTAACCACTTCAGTGGAGCATGATCCGTCACCTAAGTTAAATGGACTCCTGCCAGGTAATGCCTCAAAGCCTCTATTGCCCACTTTACTGCGAGGCACTCTTTCTCAATCACTGAGTAATTTTTTTCCCTTGGGAACAATTTCCTACTCAGGAAAAGGATAGGATGTTCAACTCCCTCAAACTGTTGTGACAACACTGCCCCTAGCCCTATCTCTGATGCATCTGTTTGCACTATAAAAGGCCTGTTGAAGTCATAGCTTCTAAGGATGGGACCCTCTGATAGACATCTTTTTATGTCCTCAAAGGCTCTCTGACAATCCCTTGACCACACCATTTGTGTAGGGGCACACTTTTTTGTGAGGTCCGTTAAAGGGGCTGCCACTTCCGAATAGTTGGGGATGAACCGCCGGTAGTACCCTGCTAAACCCAGCAGAGAGCGTACCTGCGTTTTTGTTAGGGGGGTCGGAACTTCTTTCAGGGCAACTACCTTGTCGGCTAGTGGCCTTACTTTTCCAACTCCCACTGCATACCCTAAGTATTTGGTTTCCGCCTTACCCAGGGCACATTTCTTAGGGTTGGCCCGCTTTCAGCCTATTTAGATGGGCCCGCCAGTGTTTACTATAAATGACAATGTCATCTAGGTAGGCTGCGGAATAATTCCTATGGGGCCTCAGTACCTTATCCATGAGTCTCTGAAATGTGGCTGGGGCTCCATGCAGTCCAAATGGCATTGTCACAAACTGGTATAAACCCATGGGAGTGGCAAAGGCTGTTTTGCATTTGGACTTTTCCTCTAAGGGTATTTGCCAGTATCCTTTTGTCAAGTCCAACGTGGATATATATTCTGCGTTACCAAGGGCGTCAATTAATTCGTTCACCCTTGGCATCGGATATGCGTCAAACTTGGATACTGCATTGACCTTTCGGAGGTCCACACAAAATCTTACCTTCCCATCGGGTTTAGGGACCATAATTAGTGGACTACACCACTCACTGTATGATTCCTCAATCACTCCTAAGTGTAACATTTCTTGTACCTCCTTCTCTACCAGAGCCCTACGACTTTCAGGCAACCTATAAGGACGGGAACGTACTTTTACCCCAAGTGCTGTCTCGATTGCATGGGAAATTAAGTTAGTTTGTCCTGGTAAGTCAGAAAAAACATACTGGAATTGTGTAATTATTGCTAACAAGTCCCCTTTTTGTTCAGAGGACAACTGTTTACCCATTGGGATTTTATCGTCACTCACGATGTTCTCCCGTGGAGGCTGAGGACCCAAGTCCGTTTCCTCCTCCACTGGGTGGATGAATAGAGACCGCTGCATCTTCCAGGGTTTCAGCAAGTTCACATGGTAAATTTGTTTACCCTTCCTGGACCCTGGTTGAGCGATCTCGTAATCCACATCACCCGTACGGCGGAGTACTTCGAATGGGCCCTGCCATTTGGCCAGGAGTTTACTCTCGCAACTGGGTAACAATAACATCACCTGGTCTCCTGGGTGAAACACTCTCATACGAGCATTCTGATTGTAATGTCTCTCCTGACTGTCCTGGGCTGATCTAAGATTCTCCCTGGCAAAATGGCCGACGACATCTAGGCGCTTCTTAAGGTCTAGTACATATTGCAGGGTATTCTTAGAAGGGGACTGCTGTTCCTCCCATGACTGCTTTAGGAGGTCTAGGATACCCCGGGGTTGGCGGCCATAGAGCAATTCAAATGGAGAGAATCCCGTGGAGGCCTGGGGAACTTCCCGCACTGCAAACAGCAGAAAAGGGAGAAGTTCATCCCAGGCTCTCTTCTCTGAATCTACAAATTTCCTCAGCATCCTTTTTAGAGTTCAGTTAAATCTTTCCACCAATCCGTCAGTCTGTTGATGGTAGACTGATGTCCAAACAGACTTGACCTCTAGTAACTTTAAGACATCCTGCATCAGTTTAGCCATGAAATTTGTACCTTGGTCTGTCAACATCACCTGGGGAAGTCCAACCCGTGAGAACAGTTCCAACAACTTGTTGGCTACTTGCTTCGCCGTTGCTGTTCTCAGGGGGAACGCCTCAGGATACCTTGTTGCATAGTCAACTATTACAAGGATAAACCTGTGTCCTTTCGCAGAAGGTTCTAGAGGTCCTACCAAGTCTACCCCAATCCTCTCAAAGGCAACTGACACCAAGGGTAGAGGAACCAAAGGGGCTGGTTTTTGTCCTTTTGGACTAGTTAGCTGGCACTCCGGACATGCTGCACATAGCTTAGCACTATGCATCCATGGCCAATAGAAGCTTAGCACTATGCATCCCTGGCCAATAGAATCGGGATGAAATACGGTCCAATGTTTTATCCCTGCCCAGGTGACCACCCCAAGGGACAGTATGGGCTAGAGTGAACACAGATTTAACAAACGCCTTGGGAACCAATATCTGTCTGGTGACCTCCCCAAGCGTCTTTGCTTCCGAGTCTTTTGAACCCGTTGTCTACTGGGAAAAAGGTCTGCCGAGAAGGGGAACAGTTTGCCAGGGTTCTCCTGAGCCCTATTAGGAGGCTCCTCTTGAAAGACTGGGGCCATTAGGTCCGAAAAGAAAGGCCTTTCCCGACCGAGCACAACGGGGGCAGGGAGCCAAGGAGCGACTCCAACTTCGAGGTAAGCCTCCTTACCTTTTACCTGTAGCCGGATTTTGGCTGTCGGATAGCGTTTCACATCGCCGTGTATACATTCTATGCTCCATGGGGAGTCAAAAGAACACACGTTGGGCGGTAACAGTTCCTAGAGGACCAGAGTTTTCCCAGTGCCCGAATCTACAAGGGCCTGGACGGTTTTTCCCCCAATCAGGGCTGGAAGTAGCCAGGGCTTGTAATTTTCCCCAGTAAAAGCCGAGGCAACGGTTCTGCTGAATGAACAATCCATCAGTGGACAGTCCACATACCGGTGGCCTTGTTCTCCGCTGGCGGAACATGGAGAGGGTTCCCTCGCAGGAGGGGGCTGTGGATAGCGCTCCGCTGGACTGGTTACTGGAGACCAGGCATCGGTGGGTTCTGTGGGTGACGTCCACGGAAGTTCCTCTCATTTTGCGATGAGCCGACATCCGGAAGGAGATGAGGGTCTCTGCGGGGACCAGCATTTGGACTCCGTCCTTGCTGGAACGACTGCTCCTTCCGTTGGACTTGGCGGTTCCGTGACGGGCCGTAGGTTCCCCATTGATCCGACCTCCCTCTTTGGGCATCCGCAAGTGCCGGTGGAGTCGGGTCCAGGACACTCGCCTGCTGCTCAGCCCCAAGGAAGTTCTCCACGAGTCAGACCGCCAAAGCTAGGGTTTCAGCAGCGTGGCGTTTTACCCACGAGCGTGCGGAAGGGGGTATTATTTGTAGAAATTGTTCCAAAACCACCTGCTCAAGAATTGCCTCCATAGTGCACTCCTCGGGTTGTATCCAGCGCGTACACAAGTCCAATAATCACTGAGCGAGGACCCAGGTCTCATCTTAGCGGTGTACTTCATGTTCCGGAACTGCTGCCGGTAGGTCTCTGGGGTCAGACATAAGCGATCCAGTATGGCGGCTTTTACTTGTCGGTAGTCCATTGCCTGATCTGTAGGGAGGCCCTGATATGAGGCCTGGGCTTCTCCTATGAGGAGCGGGGCCAAAGCAGTTGTGCAGCGATCTGTAGACCAGCCCTGAGTTTCGGCAACTCTTTCAAAAGTCAGTAAAAAAAGCCTCTGGATCCTCGTCCGGAGCCATTTTCCTCAGGAGTATCGGGGGTCTGCTTCCAAGTTCTGGACTGGCAGACCCCTGGAATTGGGTCAGCAGTTTGGCCATTCGCTCCTCCTGTGCTGCCTGCTGCTGGGTAAGGAGCTGGGTTTGCTGCTGCAAAAGTCTTTCATCTCTCTCTGCTTGCAGCCGAGCCTGCTCCTGCATTAACTGTCCCTGCTGTTTGGTCTGCTCGCACAAAAACTCTTTCAAAAATTCTTCCATTTTTTTCATTCTTGTGTGTATGTATGGCCCTTTAACTGCAGGGGCCTTTCAAAATCCCACTTCTGACACCATATGTTGCAGGGTACATGCAACTACACACGCGGGTTTCTTGACAAGGCTTATTTATTTAGCCTTAAAAGATATACAGCACACAAAACAAAAATAGCTTTTCATCAGCAACAAAAGAAAAATGGCTTTTCTTCAGCAGACAAAAAAAAAGTTTCTCTTTAGCAGACAGTGTATAAATCAGGCAGTTACCCTTTCTATGCAGGGGACAGACAGTTCACAATTCATCTACTTTGCTAATCAGACCTTGTATCAGGAAATCTCTTCAGCAGCTTACTCCTCTCTCCTCAACAGCCAGGCTCCATGTGTCTACAGCCTGGGTTTTAACACACCTTGATTAGGCAGCTGGGATCCAACTAATTGTCTTGAGGTTCCCAGCTGAAGTTAACCTAGTCAGTGCTGCACTGCAGACTAGACATAGGTTTTCCAGTTATATAACTGGTGGCTTTTATTTACCCTGTCACAGAGCCCCTACCCCTTATCCCATCAGGGGTTAAGGGAGCTAAGTAGAGGCTCTTGGGGCCTCAAGCCCCCTGGGTTTTGCTCCAGGGACTGACAGAATACATCCATGCTGTGAGACAATAAAAACACAGTTGTTTTACACCTGCCTGAGTATGCAGTTATTCAGGGGCACAGAAGAGAGTTTTCCTGCAGGGACTGTTGCTATCTATGATAGGGCCCTGGAGGATGGAGGCGCTGCATCAAAGAGATGAGATGAAATACCAAAAGCCTGACCTATTTATCCCCAAAACCATCAGCGGATGCTCAGAGCTCCTGAGAACCTACAGATGAGCACCACAAACACCAGGTAGCGGACAAATCTGCTGTAAGGGGGGAAAGGTGCTACATATATATATATTTATTTTTTATTATAGGTTTAAAGCAGGGGGTCTCCGGAGCTGAGCCTCCTTAATTTCAGCTTTGGGGACCCCCTGTTTCTAGAGATACTTACCCCCGCAGTGGCGCCGGTATCCCTGCAGGCAGAGAAACAATGTGTCTAATGGCAATTTAAATGTCCTGCGTCACGTCAGCCAATAGAAAGCCGTGATGTCATCTGGTGCAGTTTCCTATTGGCCCACGTGATCTGCAACTTTAAACTCCACAGAGATACTGGCACCCCCTACGAAGGTAAGTATGTCTGGAAGCAGGATGTCCCCATAGCTGAAATTAATGGGGCTCAGCTCTGCAGACCCTCTGCTTCAAACCTGTAATAAAAAATAAATATATATATATATATTTTAAAGTTAACCCATATTGCTGCTTTAAAGGAGATATTGGAAATACGGTCCCTCTGCAAAATACAGTATTCAATGAAGTGAACAGAAGTGTGTTCAAAATCATTATGTACTGTAGGTGCAGATGTACTAAAGTCATTACAGGAATATTCCCTAACATTATTATAAATATTATGATGTACAGTATAAAACGTTTCCTCTGGATGTACAAAGCAAAAAGATGGCACTTACATTTATATATAGTATTTAAAACTGCATTCGCTTTGCAGCTGATTCGAACAAACGTAATAAAAGTTTGCTAAGTGAAACATTGCAAGAATATTTGGCACCAATAGCTCTATGGAAGTGGTCCAAATTGTTCAACATTCTCTATTTCACATTTTTATAAAGTTGCAACATTTACATAGTTTCCTTTCTATTCTTCTTCCCTCCTAGTGTGTACTTCTCTTCAATCCCTATACATCTTTCCTCTACATGTTTTTCAGCATTTATTAAATGTTTAAACTGACATTTGCATGTCATTACCCAGAATCTCTGGCTGCAGTGGAAGTGTTTCATGCTAAGAAATAAAGGGGAAAGGCAGGTGTGTGGACCTGTCTGAGATATGTGAATATTCTGGACCCAGGCTCAAGTGTGGCATGTGAGAAGGTCCATGTAGCATAAACTCATCCACTTTTAAAACACACAAAGTCCTTCTATTTTCTTCAAATTTATTGAGTGGGGTTAACATAAATCTAAAAGTACTTGCATGTAGTTTGTGGTAGGAAATGTCTCTTGTAAAGAGAAGTATCGTAAGTGAGAGGAAGTGGCTTTTTTAGCAGGGGAAGGTAAAAGGGAATCCCTTTCTAATGGAGCAGTGGATAATGTGTCTACTTACTTTGTCTGGCTGATGATGAGAGAGCACACTTTTCTTTCCAGACAGGAACAAGCCAAAAGGGCATACTAATGCACAGAGAAGGGCAGGGGAGAGGGCTAAACCTATCTCAAGCTATGAGCATAGGGAGGTTTCCAGGGCAACTAACTAGTGGCTTGTGCAAAAGAGTAATATAGTAACAACAATGTTGCAATTACAGTGTTACGCCGGTGCTGCCCACAGACCAGACCCATCCCTTGTACTGAGGTGGGATGTATGTGTGCATGCACCCGCAGCAGAAGGAGCGTGTCTGGAGTGTGGTATTCTGGTGTTGCCAGGCCAGGTGGATATAGCTTGAGTTATACTTGCCGGTACCGGGTATAGAAGAGACATGGTAGATGCCGTTTGCCAAGGTCAGGGACTGGAGAGGTCCGGATAGTCGAGATGCAAGCCGAGATCGAGGGGCGTGAGAAACAGCATCGTCAGGAGGGAGCCAGGGTCGAGAGCCAGAGAGAATAGTCCACCAAGCCGCTTCTTAACCTGAGTAGCAGAGAGAAGAGGAAACCAGAGTAGACATCCACAAGTGTCAAATGTGAAAGTGGTAAGACAGGTACTATATAGTGCTGCTGACCAATAGGGAGTGGAGGCAGGCCTGAGGAGCACGAGGAGCTGTCTTGTATTGGTTCCTATGATAGGCAGCCAGGTGGGCAGCTTTAGAGTTAAGTTGTAGCCTGTGCGTGAGTTGGGGGCGTGGTTTCACTGCCAGTGCAGTGAATAAATTAGCCTCGCCCAGCGCACGCTCTGTAATGTCAGAGACCGCATGCCCGGGACCAATGGGAACCTCCAGAGTGCTGGCTGCCTGCGGGGCAGTGATGGTCCGTCGGGGACGACAGGGACACCATAGTGGGAGCCGGATGGGAAAGGCGAGGGGGACGTCTCACAGCAGCGGAGGCATTCAGAGGTAAGGAGGTGTCGTGCTGTGAGCGCCGCGAGCCCAGAATCCTTACACACAGCAGCACTAGCTGCTTCAAAACAGGGACACATGTTACTTACCCTGTGGAGAGATGGCAGCCTGAGAGCAGAAAAAATACACAGAAAATATACAATCCTGTTCCAGGACATTCCCCGTCTGGTATCAGTAGATACCACTATATCTAACATAAATTTGGAAGATATAAAATACAATAACAATGTATAAACTCCATGTTCACATAACAACGTGGTGCCGGCCGGTACCACTGGTTCCAAGATACCTTTGGCAAGGGATGCCAAATATGCGCACCATTCCAGGATGGCTGGGTGCTCCAGGGAAAAGGGAGACCAAAAAGCGCACCAGCACAAACGGAGCAGGAAAAAACCAGAACAAAAAAATGATTAAAAGGGCACTTTAATGTGGCAAAAGACCCATCCAATGCATTTCGAACGTCGCAGCGTTCTTTTTCAAGGATAAAACACAATGTGATAACATCCATTATATACCCTCTTACCTGTGGGCCATTTCGCGCCAAAAATCAGAACCTGATGACGTCATAACAGAGCGACTCAGTGCCGATCTAAGGGCAAAAGGAAGTACCAAAGGCAGTGTGGCCATTTTGGATGTGGGCAAACATAGGAACACAATAACAAAGCTTTATTGACCATTCCAGCAGAACAAAATACATTGCTGCTAACTGGACAAGCATATTTAAACGAAATAAAGCTATATTAAACTAAACTAATGCTTAATAAAGGGTACTATTATATCAAGGAAAAACATGAACAAGGTGGATTAAAAAACTAGATGTGTTGCAACTAAGTTATATACAAAAAAAAGTTAAAAATAAAAACCTCTAGACATGATTAAAAAAATGTGCAAGAAAAGTAAATTTAAAGACATATTACACATACATACTGCATAACACAGATTGTGTACCTAAATCATAGGAACCAGGGAAATACAACCATTATAAAATATGAAGTATTATCCACAAGATACATCAAAGAACAATTTAAGCTTACATATTAGCATAATATTTGCATGATAAGGCATAGGTTCAAAGGTTATAATGACAAGAATATAATGTCCAATATAATGACAATTGTCTTATTTAATCTGTATTACCAACTAATTACACCATAATACGTCTATCACAAAAATGTTTACAAAAAATGTGTTAGTTGCCAGTCAATGTTAACATTGACTGGCAACTAACACATTTTTTGTAAACATTTTTGTGATAGACGTATTATGGTGTAATTAGTTGGTAATACAGATTAAATAAGACAATTGTCATTATATTGGACATTATATTCTTGTCATTATAACCTTTGAACCTATGCCTTATCATGCAAATATTATGCTAATATGTAAGCTTAAATTGTTCTTTGATGTATCTTGTGGATAATACTTCATATTTTATAATGGTTGTATTTCCCTGGTTCCTATGATTTAGGTACACAATCTGTGTTATGCAGTATGTATGTGTAATATGTCTTTAAATTTACTTTTCTTGCACATTTTTTTAATCATGTCTAGAGGTTTTTATTTTTAACTTTTTTTTGTATATAACTTAGTTGCAACACAGCTAGTTTTTTAATCCACCTTGTTCATGTTTTTCCTTGATATAATAGTACCCTTTATTAAGCATTAGTTTAGTTTAATATAGCTTTATTTCGTTTAAATTTGCTTGTCCAGTTAGCAGCAATGTATTTTGTTCTGCTGGAATGGTCAATAAAGCTTTGTTATTGTGTTCCTATGTTTGCCCACATCCAAAATGGCCACACTGCCTTTGGTACTTCCTTTTGCCCTTAGATCGGCACTGAGTCGCTCTGTTATGACGTCATCAGGTTCTGATTTTTGGCGCGAAATGGCCCACAGGTAAGAGGGTATATAATGGATGTTATCACATTGTGTTTTATCCTTGAAAAAGAACGCTGCGACGTTCGAAATGCATTGGATGGGTCTTTTGCCACATTAAAGTGCCCTTTTAATCATTTTTTTGTTCTGGTTTTTTCCTGCTCCGTTTGTGCTGGTGCGCTTTTTGGTCTCCCTTTTCCCTGTATTGCATTGAGTAGCTGCACAGCCTGCCTGCCTGCCCTACCAGGATGTGAGTATTGCATATTTTTCAGGGGAACCTGCCAATGAGACATATGGTGAGTGGGTTGCACCACACACCACCTGTCTTCAGGAGGATAGTACCCATTATATGACACAATAGGTACTATATCAATTGTTAGTACCCTGGTACAGTGGTCTGGCTTATTATCATTTTGAGATATACCTGCATTTGAGCGCTTCAGCTATTTTCCATATGGCTGGGTGCTCCACAATGTTTTCTAGGAGTCCATAGAATGGGTGACCGTTTCTAACTTGCTGTTATCCAGTTTCCAAATGGGACTATATTTAGAGATGTCCTTTTTCCCATTAATGCAACTCTGCATACGTTTCTTTCTGAACGTATCAGAGAACTGTCTTTTTTGCCTCTGTGATTTCGTCGACATTGTGCAATATTTGCATAGCTGAAGCTGGCTACTTCACCACCAAGCATTTGGCAGAAAGAAATGGCTATGCATCTGAGATGTGCCATTGCTCACAGGAGGGTTGTCCACCTTGAGAAGCGATTAAATCGATGTGTTCTGAACGTTTTTCTAGGTGCTATGTTCGCAAGAAAAACGGATACTTGAGATCGTATCTCTGTGTCTTTTCAGGATCTCACAAGTTCAAAGTCATTAGCTGGGGCTGATGGTGTTTCATTGGATTGTGTTAGAAACAATGGTCCTGTAAGCCACGACGTGCTCTGTAGATGTGCTGCAGACACTGATATAGTAGCATGGTCTGCAGGATTCTGGTCTGTAGTTGTAGACGCTAACCCATCATGCCACAGATCTGTCTCTGTGGATTCCACAACTCTTTCCCTTTGGTTAGGGGGTGTCCGCTGGGTGGATAGAGCGGAAGCGGCGTTGTCCGATTGTTTGTCTTATCTTGGACGATCTCGTTGTCGATCACCTTCAGGAGATTGTTCTCTTCCCTTGGTGAAGTTGGCTCATCGTCTTTTATCATCTGGACTACTGAACATCCTAGGCAATTGTCACATTCCACTGATGTGAATATGTTTTTGTTGTTCTCAGGGATATGACCTTGTTTCTCTTCCTTTCTAGGCCTTCCTGTCACTTGGATATGGCCAAGACATTGTTTTGAAGAGGGATGTGTGTCCACGTTCCATTATATTGGTTCTGCGGGCGTCAACGTAGTCTGGTTTATGCCCTTTGCCAATGCATACATTGCCCACTATCATCCATCCTAGGTGAAGTCTTTGGGCAAATGGGGCGTTGTGGGGTCCGTTGCGCTGTATGTGGATTTTTTGCACTCTCAGGATGTCCCTGTCGAGCAGTAGTAAAATCTTGGCATCTTGCTTTATCGGCGGGAGCGGTCAGCTATTTTTCTATGGTGTGGGTGATGACATGCCACATCTGGTGTGGGAATCTCGTTCCAGTTTGCCGCCATGTGATTGCACTCTGAGTGTAGGGACAGGTATCTTCACTCTGCCATCCACAGAATATATGGTATAGCCATTTGCTCTCCTCTCTGTTGTCTCAGTCAGTCCTGCGCATGTTCTGTGGGTAGGGTGAGGCATTGCCTTGTGTGTTGAACAAGTTAAAGAACTCTGACTGCACTAATGATCTGTTGCTTTGATCATCGATGATTGCGCACATCCTAATAGCACTCTCAGTTTGTCCCTTGGGGGACAACAAGGCATATTTTGGAGCAGGACCTTTTGGTCACGTCATTCTCCGCAAACCTTGGTGCACTGGGACGTAACAGATGTTGACTTCTCTTCTCCCTCATCCCCGCCATGCTTTGCCATGGAGGAAGGGTTGTTGAGTTGGTCAAGTATCAGCGCCTCTGGATGTAGGGATGTTACATGCTTGTCACTGTTACATACTGCACATTTGATGGCTTCTTTACAGTCTTTAGATAGATGAGTTATTGAAGTGCAGCACCTGATGCAAACTTCAAACTCTCCGAGTAAGTTCTTGCGTTCCTCTCTGGGCTTCATTCTACACCCAAAACACTTGTTAAGTGGGTGTGGCTTCTTGTGTATGGGGCATTCTCTGTTTGGTTTTCCCTGCTTGGAGCGGTAGAATGATTGGAACTTGTAGATGTTTTAGGAGACACATCTGTCCTGTGGGATGAGATAGGCGTTGTGTTGCTACCGTATCTTTTCACTGGCCCTTCATTATTTAGGTTGCCTCCCTGGGTGAGATTGGTGCACCTAGGATGAAGCTAGGATCATTTTCTGTTCAGGCTGCTTTGCTAAAAAACCTCAAGAAGAATGAGAAGGGGGGAAGGCGACTTGCTTCTTCCTTTTCTAGTTTGGACTTGCGAAGTCCATCTTCCTTGCAGGTTGTAAGGTAGCTTCTCCAGGATGTGTTTCACTCCATGAGCGGAGTCTAAGACGTTTAGACCTGATAGAGATTGGTCTGCTCTTGAATACTCCAATTCCTGCAGCAGATCTCTGAGCTCTCGTAAATTTGACCGTAATTCTGGGGAAGTTGTCGACTCTCTTGAAGAGTGCATCTTCAACTCCCTTGGGCTACCATAGCACTCCTCTAGCCTTTCCCATACTAAGTCAAGATCTCTTTGGGGGTGGTTTATGTTTGCTGCCCTGAGCCTCTTCGAAAGTTCTTCAGATTCTTTTGCGAACCATTGGTTAGCAGGCAGAGTTCTTCCCTTGCAGAGAAGTCCAGACTCTTGATTGCGTCCTTGAATGTGGACTTTCATATTCTGTAATTCTCAGGATGGTCGTCTAAGTTGGTAAGTTCTGTTTGCACCATATCATGCCGTATCATGTTTTTATCCATGTCTGTTAGGCCTGATGCATCGGTGTGTTGGTCTTGCGTAGGCTGTGGTCGGTCACGTCCTAGTATGGTGCCCTGTCCACCGTCTGTTTGTAGCGTTGGATTGTTAGGTCAATTGTGTGTCTTTGACCTATGTGCGGAGTGTGTGCTTGGCGCAAAGGTGGTTGCTGGGAGGGACCTTGCGGTCGCCTCTTCCTTGGTGTGGATGTGCGATGACTGCTGGTTAGTGTGAGGAGCTGTGTTTCTCCGTGTGGGCGTTCTTGTATTGCGAGCCTGTGGTAGTGCATCCGTACGCGTGCTGGCATGTAGATCACTGTTGCGGATGTGGCTATCCCAGCTAGTGTGTGCCTTTGAAGAAACAGCATATTCACCATGTGGATTTTGCAAGTTTTCGGCATCTGTGATGTCCACCTGAATGTGCTGAGATGGTGTGCTGGTGTTTACACTGGGAAGGCTCCTCACATTGTCTTCAGTGCATTGGGCTGGATCTTCTGAGGCTATCCGACTTTATGATCGCTCCCTGCCATCCTGTTCTACGACTGCTTCGGCTAGGGCTATGGCGGCGGCTTTCCTCTCTTTATTTAGGGCCTCTAGGTACACATCAAACTCGGTCTTCTTACACACAGCGGCTGCTGCGGCGATAGCAGCGACAGTGTTGGCTTCAGCGGTGGTGGCAATGGCTGCGGTTACAGTGGCTGCAGCAGCAGTGAAAGCCCTTTATAGTCTCATGCTGCATCTTTCTGAGTGTATGCGGCCCTTGAGCGAGCAGCCTCTGCCATAGCTCATGCCTTGATAGCGCTTGTGCTTGCGCTAGACGCGTTAGACCGCGCTGATTTTGCTGACCTTGATGAATAGCTCGATGCGCTGGAGCACTGTAATGTGACCTACCACGCAATGTCCTTTCTCCTACTCTCATCTTCCGTGATAGTGGTCCACGCGTGGCTGTCACATTTCAGATCAATATTATTCTGTAAGTCTCGTTCTTGCAGGCTTTCCCCGGTATTAGTCCTGGTCAAGTAGGTGATGTATGTCTCTGACAGCGGTCGATAGCACAAGTGGTTAGACCTTAATAGAGTTATAGCCTGAGCGGGCTGCTTTTTTATAATTGGCAATGCTTGCAATATTACGCATTTCAAGTTCACTTTTTTCCCAGGCTTTGTCTAACTTGTCGCGGAGCGCGTCAATGTCAGCCTTAGATTTTTCACATGCCTTTTGTGTTAGTATAAATGTGTTCGCTTAGGCCTTGTGCCTGCTTGTTGCTTGTTGCAGTTGTGTAGCGGTCTCAGCGTCTGAGTTGTCGCTCTCATGCGTGGTGTCTGGTGAGGGTCTGAGTGCTCAGTTTTCCAGGTTGGAGGGGAGCACATACATATAGAAAAAAGCAAACGCACCACAAATAGTGCAATATATCTGATGATTTAAGGAAACAGTCTTTTTTGCAATTCCAGTGAAATTTGTACTTACAAACTTGACTCTTTGACAAATCCCATAAAGGTATCGTTATGTAGTAAAAACACGGATGTTCCCCAGGGTGTAGTAGACAGGTTACGATTAACCGGGTAAAACCTTGGTATGGTAATACAAGAAACCGGAGATAATGCAAACTGAAACAAAAAAGGTTTATAAAAATAATCATAGATAAAACACACTCACATTGTGCCAGATCTGAAAAGGCATTTCGATCAACAAACTGACACTGGCGGCTGAAGGCTGGAAACTGTTTCCTCTGCTCCAACTCTGGTTGGCTCGCATCCCCTCCCTCCGTGCTTGCGGGGTTGGATACCTGGATATTCCACTGGAGTGGAGTCACCTTGATTTGGCAGGAGATACTGCGTGTAGTGTTCTGCTTCATTGCCACACTCAACGCGTTTCAACTTTAAAGTTTTCATCAGGAGTGTTTATTTTTCATTTGGGTGCCTGTAAATACCCTAACCTACTTCATGATTGGTGGATACACAGCTACTGCCTAATTAATAAGGCTAGATAGCATCTAGTGACGCAACCTCGGGCAATCAGTATAAACTACTAAGCACCCCTGTCCCTTACCTCTCTGGTAGGAACAGCAAGAGTGAAGTCTCAAAGTTATATGAGCTGCATGAGTCAAGAGCAGTTATTCAGCAGCCCACCATGGCTGGGTATCCTCTTCGTGATTGCACGGTACAAGTGCAACAACACTAGTTATGGGCAGGATTGCTAGTAATCCAAGTACAGGTGCTTTGGGCGCTGCTTAGTTTATTTAGCAAGTTGGGAGAGTAGACATGCACTTGGGCTGTGCAGACTAAAGCTCTGGGCAGGGCTCAGGGTAGCAGTGCAGTTTAGTTAAATGAAGGAACTGTATGCACATTGGCAATGGAGGATGGTGAGCCGGTAGAGTTTAATCAGGCAGCCTTGTCCACAACAGCGCCGAAGGGTGGCACAGAGGCACCAGTGATGCAGGAAATAATTTGTTAGTGGGTGTCAGTCAGACTCCAGGTAGTGAATTTAAGGAGGTAGGTGTCTGTAGTGAGCCACTTGGGTATGTATCCCCGAACACAGTACTGTAATGTGATCAGAAAGAAAGAGCCACAGAAATGCTCCTCCCTCTTTAAGTACCTAGGCAACATGTGGGATGCTTATAAAACCTTCAGAGGCTTGACATGGTGGTGTTATGATCCATCTCTCTTTCATAGATAAAATGGCAGTCAGTTTTACACTGGGCAGCTGACTGAAGGTCTGAGAATTGTTGGTTGGCTGTATAATGACCGACTGTGCAAGTCCCTCATGTAAGTTTAGGTATGAGAGTTCACCGTGCGTTGGGGGGCATGGGGCGTTCTGATGTTTCTGTCAATTTCAGGACAGCAACAAGGCTGTTGTGAAGAGCAGGGATGATAGTGAGCACAGAGGCTATGTCACCCGGGCTAAGGCAGCACCCCAACAGGGAAGCTGCCAATGTGTTTAAGTGTTTTCGCTGGGTTTCATGATTCCCTTTACTGGGGGGTAGGGGGTAAAAGATTGTGGGGTGAATTTAAGGTCTGCTATCATGCACAGTGACAGTTAGGAAAAAGATCAAGGAGGACATTTCCCTAGTTCAGAGGGTTGATCATCTTCAGTATCCTCAGTTAGCCGAGTTTCTCCATTGGGCATAGTACCTACAGTAGGAAAGAGTGTTTTATCTGATACAGCACCTGTGATTCCCAGATGGATAGTTTATTAATGATGTCTTTTGGTGATGCCGCAGTGCTTGTAAGGAGGTGTGAGAGGGGGCTTGTTAGCTAAAGCCGACATCGAACCTGCCACCCAGTTACTGCAGGTACACTTGGACTTTGTGCATTGGTTAGGTTGCCATTTTGACAAGTTTTTCTTTGTATATTTCTGCCTGTCAATGGGTTGCGCAATCGCTTGTGCGTATTTTGAGTTTTTTTGTTATTTTTTTGAGTGGGTGGTGAGGGACGAGTTAGATTTGAACAGCATCATTTATTATTTGATTGACTTTCTATTCCTATGCCCTGCATAGTCATATGCTTGCGTGAGGCAGATTAAATGTATTTACACAGACAGCTCAGCATTTCAGTGTTCTGCTGGATAGGGAGAAAAGGCTCCTGCCACAACATTGTGCTTTCTGGTGATAGAGATGGACTCAGTGGAAATGGTTTTTCGGTTACCCCCTCAGCCCCCCCAAAAAACTTGATGTGCCGAGAGCTGTGGTGGATGTGGTTTTGAGCATTAAAAAGGTCACCCTCAGACAGCTGCCGGCATAGATAGGCCATCTTGTTTATTGCATGTTGCATCATGCCTATGGATAGGATATTTAACATATTTCGCCACAGGTCGTTCGCAATCCCACGTTTTTCATTCAGGTGTCAAAGGATGATTTGAGGTTGTCAAAGGTTTTTCTAGGAGTATGCCATGGCAAGTCCATGTGGCTGTCGGATGCAGTGACCAGCAACGCTATTAGTTATTCACTGATGGTGTGAGGAGAGATGGATGTGTGCTGCTGGGTTTGTGCAGTAATTTAGGGTTGCCCAAGCTGTTCCCATTAGTTGTACCAATGGAGTTGTGAAGCAAGAAGCTTGCTGTCACAATGTCGTCCTCCCTCACTGATAACATAAAGGTGGGCAAAGTGATGCATGTCATCTCAGTCTCCACCGGTAATACGCATGGAGAGGCACTTAGTGATATAATTTTTAAGTCGTTGCATTTGTTTTGGGCCAAGCATATTTCAGGGGTTTCAAATTTGACCCCAGAAGCAATGTTTTCTTTATTCGGGGACCTGGTGCCTGGGGAAGACTAGGTTGAACTACGGTGCCTGCCGGACCTCTCTGCAAATCATTGTTACGCCGATGCTCGCCACAAACCGGGACCGGACCGCGGGGCTGAGGTGGGGTTATATAATCACCGACCTTAGTCCGCGCAGACTGATCCGGAGTGCGCAGTTCGTAGTCGTACATCGCAGGATCAGGATTGGAGAAGGCAGCATCGTCGTTATTGAAGCCAAAGTCGGGGTAGGAGAAGACAGGACAATTGATGGCCGAAGCAGGGTCAGGATAGAAGACATCCGGGTGGTCGTGGTCGTAGCAAGGAATCGGCAACAGGCAGACGGGAGTTCCCTGCTTCAGCTTAGGAGCGTGAGCGCGGGAGTGGCCTCTGCACGAGGAGCGGCCTCGGCCCATGACGCCAGTCTCAGCAGGGGGAGACAGCATGCTGGCCAAAGTACACCGCAGGGCAGCATCGGGAAAACCAACGCTTCAGCGCAGAAGTCCAAGGCAGGCCACTGCATAGAGATAGCAGCAGGCCGCAGGAAACTAGGGGTAGCCACTGCTAGGAGTGAATGCAGCAGGTACCAGTGCTGGCAACAACGCTTCAGCAAAGGAGACAGGAACAGGCCTCTGGATACTCAGGATCTTGGAAGGTAAGAACGCTAGGAGAGAGAGAGGCCTGGGGTGGTTTGTGGCAGAGACAGTAACTTCCCAGGTAGAAGTTATGCTCGGCACTGGTTCAGTGCCAACGCCAAGGATATAAAGGGCGGAGATCCAATCACAGGAGGAGGGTGTGTGAGTATTCCTCCAAAGCTGAAGCACAGGGCAGAAGCTGCAATGAGAAGCAGCACATGTGCCATAGATTGCCAGAGGAAGCTTGCAACTGCATAGGTCTGCAAGGCTATAGTCAAAGCCAGTAGTGGATTCCTTACAATCATAGTTGATGATTAATATTGTTAGTTTAGCAGTCTGTGGCACCGAGTATGTGGAGCACCTACAGTAGCGCGTGGCTCACGAGATGTGATTTTGTGCTCTCAGATGTAACAGACATGGTGGGGGAAGTTGAGTTGTTGGTTATCCTTTTGTTGCACATAGTCGTGCAGACATTATGAAAATTTTTGAAGTAAGAGAATTATTATGCAATGTAGGCGAACATGCAGCAGGATATTAACAGGGTTTTCATTGCTATTCTGGGGGTTGATGGTCGCAAGTTGTTCCGGAGAGCTTAGTGGACCATAATAATATTTATTTTTTTAAATTGTAGGATTCTCATGTGGGTCTGTACTAGCATGAACATGTCTACATGTCAAACGTTGCCACGCACATTTAAGTTTACAGGAGGGTGGAGAAGGTGCTTGATTGGTTGGCGTTGGCTAGGCCAGTTTATGGCGTTAAATGGCCTAACCGGTGGCTGTTGTTTTATTGGACAGACTGGGCCCATAAGAATCAAGTGTTGCATATTGCCAGTTAATAATCAGTGCGATCTGTGTTTGGCCACTAGTCTTTCATATGGGAATTCCCAGGTGGGTTAATGTTGTACGGTGTTCTGCTGGTTGTCTGGTAGCAGTGTTGGACATGAGACACAGAAACGCTGGGAGTTCTCGTTATAGGATATGGCTCGGCACCCCAAACCCACCTTAGCAAACTTGACACCCTCTACAATTCAATATGCAATTTTGTTCTCCAATACAACCACAACACACATCACTGTGAATTGCTGAAAAACTAGATTGGTCAACACTTGAGTCTACAGTAGGTGCAAAGTTAATCTTTCCTGTATTGCCATCAAATATTTTCTGGGCAAGCAACCTGTCTATCTGAACAAGCTCCTCAGCCCTACCACATGCAGCACTTATCATCTGAGATCTGACTCCAAAAGACTGATCATGGTTCCAAGGTTCAGCAAAGTATCCGGCCGCTCCTCCTTCTCTTACCGTGCACCCCAAAACTGGAACAATCTAACAGAGACTTTCACAGCCGCCACCATTCTAGTTCTTTCAAAATTAAAGCTATCTCACATTTTAATCTGGTCTTTAACTGTTACATACGCCTATAATATATATTATCTTTAATTGTTCATGCAACGTCTTGTATATAATGTATACCCTGTTCACTTATGTAACTGTATTTGTAACCATGTACTATTTGTCATAACTCTATGCTCAAGACATACTTGAAAACGAGAGGTAACTCGCAATGTATTACTTTCTGGTTAAACATTTTATAAATAAATAAATAGTATGGGCCAGCCTGGGTTAAGTTATAAATGATGTTGTATGATTAATAAAAGCTGTGACCTTATTCCTCCAGTTTGTTGTTGGTTCTATGTATTGGTTAGTGGGGGCTTATCGGACCTATCCTAGTCAGGGTAAAAATGTCTTAATAAATTGACGATGAGGCATAAAATGAAAATGACTTCTGCCTTAGCACATACTGTACTGTAGACCACTAAGGGTTTAAATTTGATAGAAATCACAATGCACTTGGACATCACTTCCACAAAATGTAAAACAGCTAGAATTTTGTTTTCATTGATGAACTGCTGCACTCATTCAGTAGTTAAGCACATGTTATCACGATGAAAATGTGTTAATACAGGATTTTTATAAGACTGTTCAGTGTTTGTCATTCAAGTGTCAGGGCGTAAAACAGGCTTTGGAAATGTATTTGTGACCTTGGCATGTAAATGGAATTTCTAAGTAAATGGAAATGGCAGAAAAATTATTGTGAGCTACAGAATGATGAAACAAAGTCAACAATATCAATGCATACAGTAACAGAAACATGCCCTCAAAGTGCTGAAGTTTTAGTATTGTATAATAATTATTATTATGTACAGATTATTACTTTTAACAAATAAATTAAAAATTACAAAATATTTTCAGTCCAGCATTACTTGGGTACAGCAAACTTCTGAACACTTGTCCATTACTAGAATAATTACAAACATGTTTAATCTATTTATCGATTTTTACCTTACCATTATAATTAAATATTGGTCTGCTTTTTATGTGTTTAAATGAATTAATAATAGTAAGTTTGTGACGAGACAGCCATTCCTACTAAATAGATCTAATGTGTAATACAACAACAATGAACATAATAAACCCAGAGACAAAGCAAAGGTAGCCCCTTAAAGACAGTCTCCCAATTATTCTTTACCTCCACTGCTCTCCTCTTGAAAACAGTTAACATCAGGAAAGTGAAAGACAGACACATCTTCAAAGACCTGAAAGTCATGATCCCCTCCCTCCCGCACCTTTGTCCTCTGGGTGTCTGATTGCTATTCAGCGGTCTTCACTTCACCTAAGGCTATGTTTATAGTACTGTCTACAGCGATGGCGACGCGACCAGTGACATCACACGTCGCTGTAGCGAAAGTTGCACTCTGGTTTGCGATGTTGCTGGAGGCAAGGGGCGATGACGTCAGATAGGGGGAAGGCAGATATGCTATGTGATTGGCTTGCTGCCAGTCACATGAAGCGGCTGTCTCTTTAATTCTCAAAATCTTTGTACTACATAGATTTTGGTAGCTGTGATGTCAAACATCGCGCCGACTATGAGCTGTCGCTACGGACTACAGTGAGTTGCTTTGCGGCTCCACGCTGTCGCCGTCACTGTAGCCAGTACTATAAGCGTAGCCTAAGACTCTCAGATGTAACACCAGAGATGCATCTAAGGCAGTTTCTGATGTTGCCACTGCCCTGTAACTTGTCTTGGGTACAATATGGTGGAAGTAAAATTAAGCATTTCCAGCATCATGCACATGTATGTCATGGTACCACACTAAATTGGGCGGTTAGTTAGCAAAATCACTACATTTTGTAAATCTCAGCTCCATTGAATGAAATTGCAAATTACACCATAACACGTCAAAATTAGCACAAAGTCAAATAGCAAGCAGCTCTCAGAGACATACCAACCTTCTCCTTTGTACCTCATGTTTCCACTTTCCCTTCCCTATAGATTGCAAGGTCCTTAGAGCAGTATCCCCTTAACTTCTGTACTAGTGTATGTTAATGTTGATATTTTATTGTTATTCTGTCTTTCGACCCCACTGGGCTGCACTGCATAATATGTTGGCACAGTATACATAAATGATAATGAGAAATAATAATTTTGAAAAGAATAATAAGCCTAATTAAAACTTAAGGCTTACAATTAACTGTTGCGTACATTTGCCACGCTCAATAGCTCTCCTTTTTGACACTTATATACATATATATTTTGTGGGGGCTCATGGGTTCCCAAAAAGAGCTTGCTGGGGTTATGTGTGTTTGTTGCAATTAACTGATACACAAATAAATCTTAAAAACTAAGATTCAATTTTATGCTTCTGAAATCAACTTGATCATAGTTATAATAATGTTTATACAATCCAAACGTAATTAAACACAACAACACATCTAACAGTAATCCTTGATAGTGTTTCATATAAATTAATATTATAAGCACAGTTGCACTGACCATATATATATTGTTATAACTAGTTTAGTAATTAAATTATGTTGCTATATATAAGTGACTATATTACAGAATACCTGAGAATAATTCTGTTGTTCAGAGTTATTTTTCCTAACTTTTAATAATCAACTGATAATGCTAGAAGGCACCTGAAAATAACACCTATCAGTATAAACACAGACAATGCGTGTTTGATACATCAACAATCTTGCTACAGTAGTTTCAATGTACAGTATTATCCTTTAGTAAGTGAGCAAGGAAGAAGGTGTGAACAGTTACATTAGGTTTTTTGTATGTGTGCAATCATACGTTTCAGGACATATTAAATTCTTACACCTTCATCATTTGAAGTATACAAATGTTGCTAAACCTTCAGAGACGGAGGCGCATGCGCGATGGACACGGGGAAGGTTGCTTAGGATACTAGCTCCGTGCCGCGCTCATAGAATTACACAATAAAAACACCCGAAAACCGACGAAATTGTCCCCAAACCCGAAGGCATCTCCCACAATCAGTCAAGGATGGCTCCGAAAAAGCCAGGCTCCCTCAAAAAGCCTAAATCAGCCGATGTCAGGGCTTACTTCGGAGGCGCTAGCTCGAGCGGGGGTATGGAAGAAATGGCGCCGGTCTCAAACCCTGATACGGACACCGAGGCAGAAGGAGAAGAAGACTGCCGAGGGAACCAGGGATTACTGCCTGTTAGGAGGTGCGATTTTGAAAGACTTTATAACGACCTGAAGTCACTCCTGCAGGCAGAGATCAAGGAGGTGAAAAGAGACGTAGTAAAATTAGGCTCAAGGACAGATGATCTAGAAAAGAAAGTGGATCAGACAATTAAAGTGGTCAAAAAAACTGATAAAAAAACAGGGGACTTGCAGAGACAAATTGACGAGCTGAGAGAGAGACAGGAGGATGCGGAGAACCGCGACAGGCGGAACAACCTCCGCATTCGGGGGGTCATGGAAGAGATAGGGGACGGCATGGATTACATAACAAAATAGCTGGAGACCCTTCTCCCTGACTACAGTAAAGAAGCCCTGGCTCTGGATCGCTGTCACAGAGCCCTCCGCTCGAGTCCGGTACCAAATGAGCAGCCACGCGACATCATCATTATGCTGCACTTCTTTACCACTAAGGAGGCCATATTATGGCAAACACGGCCGCTACCGACAGTGGAGTATGAGGGCAACAAGATGCTCATCTTCCAGGATCTCTCCCCGGCTACGCTGCTCAGACGCCGCAACTTGCTCCCTATAACGAAAGTCCTACGAGACCGCAATGTGAGGTATAGGTGGACCTTCCCGTTAGGATTGATGGTGGCTAGGAACGGGAGGGCCATCACGATGAAGGAGCCTACGGAGGGTTTCGAGTTTCTCTATAAGCTGGGCCTAGGGGAGGCACCCGCGCAGGCCATGGAGGAAGCCGAGGAGCTCGAGCCAGAATGGAGCGGGGGAAACGGCTCGCCCAAAGCTAAGGGGAAGAGGCGCTGAGAAGCCAGTGTTACTGACACATTTTGGCGCACGGTTGCGCTAGGGAATTGTTGCGCCGTTTAGTGCGCGGTTCGAGTTTGAACTTATTGCCTGCCCGCTCAAATTTCTGATTGCCACTTGCCAACCGCCACAAGATACCCCCTAAATAAATGACGGTTGATGGAGACCGTGGCGATGACAAACCACAGGACTGTTCATAAAAAGAACCCCGGTCACAATGAGGTGAATCCCCTAGCAAGATTCGGAATCCTGAAGCAACCCTGTAAAAGAAAAGAGGAGACCAAGGCTTACCTTCAGTCTGTGGAAGATGGCGGCAATCGGACAGGGAGGAGCGGCCCAGCGTGAGGCGCAGATGCCGGAAACATCCCAACGGCGGGAAGAGAGCGCGCGCTCCCTCCTCGTGGAAGAACACATCTCAAAATGGCGGCCGCCGGAAGAAGGAATCCGGAAGTCGTCAGCAGTCGGGGACGCATCAGTCGACGCCATCTTGGAGGGGGCAGCAGGATCGGAAGAGCCAGGCGCAAACGTCATCGTTAGGCGCCACAAAGCGCCGGTGGTGGCCGGAGGTCCTCTGCTGCAACTCCGGAACATACACCGGGAGTCGGACAGCTGCGAGGACAGGCCGCGTTAGTTACGGGGGGGGGAATTAATTAATTCTTGGCACAGGCACGAGGGGCCATCGGCGGAGGACCAAAACGCAGATAAAGAGCTAGGAAGCGATGGGGGCAAGAAGGGATTACGGGGGTTGTGACCACCAGACGGGCCAAAGACATAGAAAGGGATAAGCTTAAGAGGGTGGTGCGAGTTCCTGACAGGTGGCCGGAGCAAGTTAGGTACAGCAGGAGGGAGAGTGATGTATTAGAAAGTGGGGGGAAGTAGCGGAGGAAGGTGATAGGTGGCGGAGAGGGGAAGAGGCGAGGAAGATAGGAGGGGAAATTGGATGGAAGGTGACAGAGAGATAAAGTAAGTGGATAGAGGGGAGACAGATGTGGAGTAAATAAGTGGGTAAGAGAAGTGAGAGGGTAAAAGACAGGTAGAGGTACAGAGGATGGAGGAGGTAGGTAGGAGATTGGGTTATAAAAGGAGTACTGACAGAAAGCTAGAGAAAGTGGACGAACGTAGTAGAAGAAAGAAAAGATACGACCCCCAAGGAGTAGAAAGTAGCGAGAAGCAGATAGCACACAGCGGTTAGGAGCCCCCACTGACGGTAATCAATAGTAAGGGCAGGTGGTAGGAGACGTCGAAGCAATAGACGAGGGGCGGAGAGTCAGGCAGTCATAAATCTGAGTTAGAGGTTTCAGAGTGTTTTGTTAAGGCAGGAGGAAAGCAGAGCGCAGACACGGGGTGGGTACAGAGGGGACTACCTCGGGGTCGGCATGTGTCTCGACTGGGCCGGGGGAGGGGGGGGGGCCCTAACTCGGGCAAAGTCCCTTGGATATGGGGTAAGGGGTGCAGTGGAGTACCCGTGAGAGCCCCCAGACCAAGGGCATTGGACTTGGCTATAGGACTGGGGTGTCCTAGGGCTGATGACACAGTGTTTTTTGTTTATATGTATTCATGTTTCTCCTTTTTTGTCTCCCTTCGTGTTCTTCCCTCTCGTATCACCCTACCCCTACCCGCCCCACCACACTGGAGGTGCAAGAGCAAAAGGCGGCGGCAGTGCGTGAGAAGACAAAGGCGAGATCCCCAACTACCTGGCGGTAACAGAATGGCTCAGCAGGACTCCGTGAGAAGCAGGTTCATTTTAATACACTATGAGTATTGAGGTCAGGTGCATTTCACATAATGTTAAAGGCCTGAATAGCCCAGCGAAGCGCAAACTAGCCCTAAGAGATTATAAAAGACACAAGGCCGATTTTCTATTCCTCCAGGAGACTCATTTCTCCAGAGACAGCTACCCAAAATTCATAGACAAAAACTTCCGAACGGTACACTTAGCGTCCGCACAGGTAAAAAAGAGGGGGGTGGCCATAGCGATTCACAACAGAATAGCCTTCACATTGGAAAAAAAAGTAGCTGATAGAGAAGGTAGATATCTTATCTTAGTGGGTTCGCTCCAAGGGAAACCTCTTACACTGGCATCCATATACGCACCTTGCGAGATATCTGAGGACTTTTTCGCCCTTTTCTTCCGAAAACTACATAGAGAGGCCAAGGGAATGCTGATAGTAGCGGGAGACCTTAACAGGATGATAAACCCCAAACTGGACCGGTGCACCAAAGCCACCAAAGCCAGACATCCAACAAATCACTTAGGGCCTACGGGACTGCCAATTGGTGGATGTCTGGCGGGAGCAACACCCACAGAGTAGAGATTATACATTCTTTTCCCATCCCCATAACCGTTACAGCCGGCTGGACTACTTCCTGGTATCCAATAGACTGGTCCCAGTGGTCTCCCATTCGGGTATACACGATATTTCGTGGTCAGACCACGCACCCATCGAGCTGCGGTGCACACTAAATTCACTAGACAGGCCAGGAGCAAACTGGAGATTAAACGAACTACTGCTGAAAATCCCAAATACCCAAAGGGAAGTTGGAGAGAGGATAGCGGAATTTTTTTCAGACAATCTAGGTAGTGTGTCTTCACACACCACACTATGGGAGGCCCATAAGGCCACCCTTAGGGGAACGATCATGAATCTAGCAGCTACACGAAAGAAGGAGCAAGATAGCCAGATAAAACTCTTACAGGAGAAACTGGCAGTCCAAACAGAGGAGCACAAAAGAGTTAAAAGTGAGGGCTCCTTAAAAGCTCTTTCGGACACTAAACAGCAGTTGAATGTCGTACTAACCTCCCAGGCGGAAAAGGAAATGAGCTGGTCTAAGCGCAGGTACTTTGAGAAGGCGAACAAGCCGGACACCCTATTAGCTAATCGACTCCGTCACAAAATTCCTAATTATCACATACAAGCCATCCGCACACAAGGGGGAGACCTTACCTCGAATCCTAAGCGGATCGTGGCGGAATTTAAACGCTACTACGAGGCGCTCTATGATGGAGGGAAGGTCATACATAATCAAAAAACGAGGGACAATCTCAGGGACTTTTTAAGGGAAGCAAAATTACCAACATTGACCTGGGAGGAAAGGGAAGTGTTACAGACGGACTTCTCTTTAGAAGAGTTAACGACAGTTGTAAAGTCACTTAAGCCTGCCAAGGCGCCCGGCCCTGATGGCTTCTCTAATCTGTACTATAAAAAATACCTAAAAACTCTAGCCCCACACCTATTAAGAATGTTTAATTCGGTCATGCAGGGGGCCTCGTTCCCAGCGCAGATGCTTCAGGCGTCCATCTCCCTGATCCATAAACCTGGCAAGGACCCGGCAGACTGTAAGAGCTACCGGCCCATCTCGTTGATAAACACAGATCTCAAAATTTTCTCCAAATTAATAGCCAATCGAGTGGGTATCGTCCTTCCCAGGTTGATTCCTCCAGATCAGGTGGGGTTCATCGGAGGAAGGCAGGCGGCAGACAATACCAGGCGGATCATTGACCTGATTGATCTGGCACAAAAACAAAACACCCCGTCAATGGTATTGAGTCTGGACGCCGAAAAGGCCTTCGATAGGATTGATTGGCCCTATCTGAGAGGAGCGCTTGAGGCGTTTGGCTTTGGAGGACGTCTCCTGGGGGCCATCATGGCACTGTACGAGGGGCCAGCGGCAAGGGTACGGCACCAGGGGTTCCCCTTGGAGCAATTCCCAATTAAGAGCGGAACGCGTCAGGGCTGCCCGCTGTCTCCTTGCTGTTCGCCTTGTGCGTAGAACCCCTGGCGGCACATATAAGAAACAACCCGGATATTACGGGAATATCTGTAAAGGAGCAATCACACAAAGTGGCGCTCTACGCGGATGATGTGATCCTGACATTATCAAATCCCCTTACCTCCCTGCCCAATGTCTTCTCAATTCTGGGGACCTTCAAACAAATCTCAGGGTTCAAAATTAATCAGGCCAAATCTGAAGCCCTCAATATTAATCTATCAAAGCCGGTGGAAAAATTAATTGGACTAAATTTCAACTTTAAGTGGCAACCCTCTATGCTTAAATATCTAGGGGTATATATCACTAAAGAGTACAAAACTTTGTATAAAGCAAACTATCCCAGGTTGTTCCGGACTTTGCGAGAGGATCTCAGGCGGTGGGCGGAGTGTAGCATCTCGTGGATAGGTCGCATTCATAGCATAAAAATGAATCTCCTCCCACGGGTGCTGTACCTTTTCCAGGCCCTACCGATCCCCCTAGTCAAAGACGACATCCTTGCGTTACAGTCCCTAATAACAAAGTTTATCTGGGATAAGAAAAGCCCACGAATTAAAAAAGAAATCTTGAGGAGGCCGACCTCGAGAGGAGGGTTGGGGGTGCCATGCTTGTTCGCCTATCACGAGGCAGCCCAGCTGAGCCAGATTGTGCAATGGCATTTAGACCCAAGTCTCCGGAGGTGGGTGGAACTTGAAAAGGCGTGCTGCGCACCAATCGAAATTCACAGTCTAATTTGGCTGGCCAAAAGGAATAGGTCCGCCATACGAACACCTCTGCAGGCAGTAGCCAGCTCCTTGAAAACATGGGAGGCGACCAAATTTAAATGCTTTCTTACATCCCCGAATTCCCTGATGACCCCGATTTGGGGGAACCCAGATTTTGCTCCTGGACTGGATAGCTCTAATTTCTCAAATTGGATTCGAGCAGGGTATCTCCGTTTAAAGATCTGGAGAGTAGGCAACACATTAAGACATTTGATCACATAAAAGAAGAAAAAGCAATCCCTAATGCTGAATTATTCAGGTACCTCCAGATCAGAGCTTTCTACAATGAAGCTCCATTTCGGCCACGGAGAACAAATTTTGAGCAGCTCTGTGCAAGAGCCACGGATACGAGGGGACTAACCTCTAGAATGTACCGGGAGGTGGTCTGTCCGGAGCCGGATGACCGACCCAGACTTAGTTACATGAGACAGTGGGAAACGGACCTAGGGGAGACATTGGAAGACGAGGACTGGGATAGGATCCTGCAGGCAGCAGCCAAAAGATCTATCTGTACCACGTTAAAGGAGAACGCCTATAAAGTCCTGATGCGGTGGTACTACACTACCACTAAATTATCTAAATTTGTCAAAGGCTACTCTTCGCTCTGCCCCAAACAGTGCGGAGACAGAGCGGACCTATGCCATATGCTGTGGTCTTGCACAAGGGTGGCGCCGATTTGGGCAGAAATTAGAGACTGGCTTCAACGTTTACTGGAGGTGGAGATCCCCCTGGACCCATGGCTGTTCCTACTGGGCAGACGGGTTGAGGGACTATCTAACGCCTCGCATAAGCTAATTACACATTTGGCAACAGCCACCAGATGCGAGATTGCAGCATTATGGAAGCAACCAACACTCCCAACCATCCCCAAGATTAGAAATAGAATTTGGTTTGTTTGCCGGATGGAACAGTTAACAAGTCTGGTTAACGACACCGGCCAAAATTATCTAAAAGTCTGGTCGCCCTGGCTGGCACAGACGGACATCCCGGGTATAGATAGTGCCACAATATTGCAATGATAGCTGAGAAAGGCGTTCTCCGGTAACGAAAGGGATCCATGACAAGAGAGAGACAGTAGAACAGGGGGCGAGGGCGTGAAAGCGCCAGTCAACAGCCATAGCAAGAAACAGGGAAGAATCACATAGATCCACAGAGCGCTGGGCAGAGAGGACTATAAACCCGCGGAATTCCCGAGGAGCAGCACAATCACCAGGAGAACGGGGAGATTGGAAGCCCGAAATCTCTCGCCGCCTCTATGAGAGAGCCTTTATCGCACCCTCCTCCCCTCCCACCCCCCCCCCTACCTAGCCTACCCCGTAACCAGACCCCCTTGTTTGTCCTGTGAGTCTAGTACGTCTAGTTTTTGGTCGATTGTTAAAAATCAAAAATGGGTGATATTTTTGATGCTAACGGGAAGTGATAACATGTATGTTTGAATGCACCCAATAAAATCAAAGTTAAAAAAAAAAACCTTCAGAGACAAATACATTTAACACTACATAGTCTGTTATAATGGCACAGATTTTTTTCCCCTGTGTTTACTCTGGCAATTGCCAACAAACATGGGGGCGGGGGTGGGGGGATTTATGGAACTCCGATGTGAATATCAGAGCTTGATCTGGGTTAACTGTCATTGAAATCATGGGACAACCCTAAATTACCGGCCTATAATCGTACATACTTATGAAAGGAAAGTTGGCTAAGAAGGGACAAACATATCAGTGTACACTGTCACATGTTTAAGTATGTATGATAAATGGATAAGTCTGATAACATTTTATGTATTTGGATAGCTTTTACATTTTATTACTGTATATCCATCTTATATGTAAGACATTGTATATGAAAGCCCATCCTAAGGAGAACTGAGTGCCAGAGAAGAGGCAGGGGGTAGTAAATTCTGCACAGTCCAGCAACAATGGGAAACAATGGCAAGATATTTATACACAGTGGAATCAGATGCAATTAAATAGCTTTGCTGCTGCAGGGAAGACAAAGAACTTGGACTAGAATGCAACTCCCCCAGGACAAGGAAAGGGAACAGTTGTTCGTACATAAACAAGACAAATGGATACGTTTGATACAATAGTATATTTTGCTGGATAGATTTTGCCTTTCTGTAACCCCTATGTTTGGGCTGGTGGTCCGTTGCAACTGTGCAAGTGAGCTGTGAGTGGTACAGTATGATCCTGGACATTTCTTTGCTGGATGTGGAGAATTGCTTTTAATAAATGTATCCTGTAAGGGCATTGCTTACTGTCTTAGATCTATTGATTTGATGCACTATGGCAGGGGTGTGCGAGAATTTTTTGGGTGGGTGCGGCGCTTACAGAGGTTCTGCACTCTTCTCCAAAGCATTAAAATTAAATGCCAGGGGAGCATGCGCGAGGCCTCTGTAACTCACTTACCTGATCTACAGCGGCTTGTGGCAACTCGGATGCCACAGGCGTCAAATGACATCGCGTTGCCATGGTGATCAGGTAAGGATGGCGCGAGCAGCAGGGGAGAGAAGGAAGGGGGGCGCAGACTTAAAAGTTTGAGCACCCGTGCATAATGGTGCTTTCTTGTACATTACCCTCTTTTCTTGTCTGTACTTTATTAGACAGCAGGTTGGAAAAGGGGAGTACAGGATAAAACTTTCAAATGTAATACTTAGGCTTAGAAATATACCCGAGGCTAGCTGAGCTGTAGGACATGGCTAAAACTGAATATAGGCATTCCCACACCCTCAGAATAAAGCCAATTTCTGCACAGACCAGCAACCAGGGTGATCAGTGCTAGTTCAAAGGAATTACATTGCAACCACTGTACCTTATGTATTGATTTATTCCTTGCTTTTGTGAAGCTTTCCTAAATGCTCAGCCTCCAGTAATTATAGCCATATATTTTATAAAAATATAAAAAAAATCACAATATTGACAACTACTATTACTACAATTCCAAGGTAAACCCCAGGGACAGAGTAGTTGTCAGTATAGTGATTTTTCTTTTTTTTTTAAATAAAAGATAGAGATGCAGCCACCAACACTCGACAACATCTCAAGATGAAAACTGCACTGTGCCGCAATATCTCCTGATGTGGACCAAAGCAGACTATAATGGCCCATTGGGTTAACACAGCAGGGATCCCTACTGTGTGAATCCTACCGGGGTCTACCTGTCTGTAAGAGACGTGCAGTAAGAGATTGGCTGAATCAGTCACTCTAACTATGTGCCTCTAACAGGCAATCGCGGGGGGTTTATTTTAATGTTACAGTATTGTAGCAGGGGGTCTCCAGAGTTGAACCGCATTGATTTAGGTCCAGAGACCCCTACTTCCCGAGTTACAGGCCCCGTTATGGGGTGCCGATATCCCGGTGGCCATTTTTAAATTCTCCCGCGGCAAAGCCCACGTGATCGGGGTTTTAAACAAACCAGAAGGATACCGGCACCCTATAACCTGTAGGATTCACACAGCATGGCTCCCTGCTGTGTTAATCCGATGGGCCATTATTCTGCTGTGGTCAATTTAGCGAGGATTGTCATGATAGGCTTGCCAGGCGTGTAATAAAGGGGTCAACCCCCAGTTGGCAGCCCCTACAATCGTGTAGGATGCGAGGGGTTAATGGAATCGTATACATGACTTTCTGCAGTCCCCTGCTTCAGCACAAAATGTATTCGCCTTTGTTTTATGTGTCCCCGCCCTGTGACGTGATTGCACCAAACATCTACACGGGGATCAGGCCGGGAGGGAAGGGGTTAACTGTGTTTGAATGTTTATGGCCCTTTGTTCCCCTTCCCGCCTTTTCGGCCACCATTTGCAGTGACATACAGAATGCCATGTATTCCTATGCAGAGGTTACAGGGCTGTTGCAATTACTGCTAGTTTTGAAATGTGGTTTGTGTAACATGAGGTGTTAAAACCCAATATTGCTATCTCCGGTTCCATGATAGCTGGAAATCTGAAATTTGGCCACGAGGCACAGACCCCGAGGCAGGATTGCATGGCAGGTTTCAGCCCTCTCAGATTAACCAAACGGAGTATTTTTGATATATATAAATTGTGATATATTTCTGTATAGTCAGGGCTACCCAATTAGCCCACGAAAGTTCCTGGCCATTTGGAATTGTAATGAGCCATCAGGCGCCGATGAGTCTGCGTGCTTTGTCCGGATCAAGGCTTCACCCCCCAGATTGAGCGTGCAGGGGGGAGAGATAGCAGGATCTGGTTGTGTATGTTTAAGTGCCACAAATCACACCTCCAGCCAGCCTTTCCTCTGTGAAGAAATACAGACGGTAGACTCATAGGCACCAGGCTTAAGAGTGGGGTGCACTAAATGGGACTCTGACTGACAGTGTGTGCGCATGTCCCACCTACCAGGGGGCATGTACCAGCTGCTTCCCACGTGAGCTGGCAAGAGTTAAATGGGTCCAGATAATTGTTCTCCAATACCTGGGTTCCAATGTTAAGGAGTAGAGGCTCAAATCTATTTAAGTGACTGTAAGCCCTCTACCCAGTTGTCTTCCTTTGTATCCTGTATTGCTGAATGAATTGCTAGCCTGAATCCTGGCTACTTCATGGTCCCCTTCCTAAGTAAGTGTAAATATTCCGTTTGTTATTTGTCCAACATTGTGTGTCCACCTTATTTGAAGGAATAAAATCTCTTTATCATATCACAGTCATAGTCAATTCATCCCAGTAATTATGTGTATATTATAACCTGTAAATTATCGTGACAGGCTTATAAAAAACTGGTAGCAGCGTGGTGGGATTGAATTTGATCTGTGTTACCGTTTACTGCGGGACTCTTTAACACAGCGGGAACGCGTGAAAAGTGCGAGTTCCTAAGACTAGTGATATAGTACATACTGTTGTGCAACATATAACAGAGGATATAACACCACCTCATTGTTCACCATACTTGCATGCAGCATTTCACCATGAGCAAGGGTAGAGGCCGGTATGCAGCCTGGTCCCGAGCGCAGATGGAGGAGAAATGTGCTGCCTGTGACTGGCAGAGACAAAGGACAATTAAAAGTGGCAATAATGGAGCACAAAGCCCGGCTAGCTGAGCTGAAGGGGCATGAAGCCACAGCTGCAGCTGCCGTAAAAACACCAACCAGCCCGGAAGACAAGGGGTTAACTTAGCCCTGGGGCTGCAAGCTCAACTGGAAGAGGATTGGAAGGATCCTGCAGTCAGATTGGCTCAACAGGAGGGACCTGGCCCCTCATCTGCAGTTACAGCAGCCACCACCCAGCCCAGAATGCAAGGGGTTAACTTAGCCCTGGGGCTGCAAGGAGATTGGTAGGGCACAGGTAGCCACCTGGAGATTGGTGGCTTGGCATCCGTTGAGGCTGAGAGACTGGCTGATTACATGGCCGGACTCACCCTCCCTGAGTTCCTAACTCTCTTGCTCGCATTGGGAGAAGGGTCCACAACCGCAGAGCGTTTCCAGCTGCTGTCCATGCTCAGGGCAACTACAGCACAACGGATCCAGATACTGGGGGTGATGCTGGGGAAAACCGCTCGACCCCCACTGGTTACCGCAGAGTTTCAAGATGAGAGACTGTGCTACGTTTGTCACAAGAAGGGCCACATCAAAGCCCAATGCCCAGACCGTGAGCTGTCGGGCGAAGAACCCCATCAAGGGCACCGCTCACAAGATGCTAAGGGGTCAGATGCCCGTGCCTGGATGACCACCACAGAGGATGCAAGCCCAGCCGTGGAAACAACCCCCAGAGGGACGTCTCACAGAGAACCTGCCCTTGTCTCCCCTGTGCCAGCCGCAGCGAGCAAAAGATGTCCAAGTGCGTCAGTCGAGATGCAGCCTGCAGATGACCCGAGCAGGCACCCATGGAGGGTTACCATTGATGACCGGCAAGCAGGCTGCGTGCTAGATTTGGGTGCTGCTGTTATTCTGGTGCAGCCAGAAGATTTGAGGGGGGAGGGGGTTTTGTCCAGGGTAGCTGCTGTCGTGCGCCTTGGCAGTGACCTGCAACCAGCATCCGGCATTTTTGCTGGGGAATTGCCTGCAGTTGTGGCGATTCCTAGGAGCCCGACATCAGGGAGCGCAGTGGAATCCCTCCCAGTTCCCCTGCAATTGGAACCTACGTTTCCAGAGGTCTTTGAGGAGACCAGTGAGGTAAGCCAGACCAGTCGAAGACTGACAATGACTTACTGTTCCCTATTACTGTACCCAGTTTTCCCCCTGTAGAAATGACCAGTGGATTGCTAGAGTTAGGTATTCAGTTTAGGGATGCGGTGCCATCAGACCCCAGCCTGGCAGGTATGGGACTTCGGGCATCCGAGCCTTAGCTAGGGAGGGCTCTGATTACTACCTATGGCACCGCGGGCCCCTGTCTAGTAATACAGGGATACCAGGGGTAGAGAAGGGGTCGACCTGTAAGCGACCGTTAGTGGTTCCCCAGGGGGACAGACAGCAACTAGCACAGGTAAGCTTCCCCATTACCACGGTGGAGCACCAGGGGGTCTCTCGGATTAGAACCTCACTGTTGCAGCCTTGCTATGGGCTGGAGGTATCAGAGGCCGTGGCAAATTTAGACCACCCCAAGGATACCTGCCAGCTAGGAGCTAAGGTGGTTGCATCTGCACAGATGTCCCTGGGCTCATCCTCGGTAATGGGGAAACAGCTTCAAGGAGAGGTGCTCACACAGGTAGTCCCTATAACTAGGTTAGGATTGCCTAGGGGGGAGCTGAGTGAGGGAGGGCTGCAGCCAGAGGTAGCTGAAGGAGGAGAGGTGCTGGTCCTAGGGGAGGCTAGGCAGGGAGGCACTGTGGAGCAGGGGGAAATAGGGGTCAGTGGAGTGTCAGGCAGAAGGCAGAGGCTAGGGCTGGGCTGGAAAAGCATAGGAACCTTTGTACTGACATGTCAGGGAAAACACCCATGACTGATTTCCCAGGGCTCACAGGGAAGGGCAACAGAGTGAAGGAGGGAGGAGAGATGCAAGCCCTAGAGGTAAGTGACCCATCTCCAGGTCCTGGGGTTGGTTCAGTAGCCCCAGTGCTTGAGAAGGGGATGTTACCCACTTCTGTATGGGCTACTGGCAGCCCAGGGCAGAGAGGGTATCAGGTGCTTGTTTCATGTCCCACATTGCTGAGGGGGCAGGGGCAAAGCATCTGAGCATTAGGAATCCCAGTAAGGGTTACTGGGGGATTCCCTTGACCCAGGGGGCAAGGGAGGGGGAAGTGGTCAGCATTCCCAGTGGCTTCTGTGGTGTAGCAGTGATGCCCCTCAGGGTGGGGACAGCCCTAGGGGAGAATATGGTAGGGGATGTCGGAGTAGGTCTGCAGGAGACTTTGCAGGTGGTCCCAGGGCAAGAGCAGATGGGGAACCTACAAGGGAGGGTTGTGATCTCCATCCTGACTGACTTGACCAGAAAGTGACGGTCTGTGCTTATTAGTTGGTCTCCTGCCTGGGAAGATGCCTTCCAGACCTTGTGCAAAGGACCACCATGTTTGTATGGGTGGGTTGCAGAGGGTATCAGGGGAGAATGTGGGACTGTTACGTTGGACCCCTACTTTGCAAGACTGGGAATTCACTATCCAACCTAACAGGGACAGTGAGCAATGTAATGCAGAGGAACTCTCTCTCAAAGAAAACCCCTCTGGACTTGTGTTCTTCTATGGTGCCAGTGGTGACCCATTTCCTGGGTGGGGTAATGGGCCACAAGGCACCCATTGAGAAGGGGAGGTGTCATGATAGGCTTGCCAGGAATGTAATAAAGAGGTCAACTCCCAGTTGGCAGCCCTTACAATCGTGCAGGATGCGAGGGGTTAATGGAATCGTATACATGAATTTCTGCAGTACCCTGCTACAGCACAAAATGTATTCCCTTTTGTTTTATGTGTTCCCACCCTGTGACGTTATTGCACCAATAATGAATGGGACTCTGACTGACAGTGTGTGTGCATGTCCCACCTACCAGGGGGCATGTACCAGCTTGCTGCCACGTGAGCAGCCAAAAATTAATTGGGTCCAGATAATTGTTCTCCAATACCTGGGTCCCAATGTTAAGGAGTAGAGGCTCAAATCTATTTAAGTGACTGTAAGCCCTCTACCCAGTTGTCTTAGTTTGTATCCTGTATTGCTGAATGAATTGCTAGCCTGAATCCTGGCTACTTCATGGTCCCCTTCCTAAGTAAGTGTAAATATTCCGTTATTTGTCCAACATTGTGTGTCCAACTTATTTGAAGGAATAAAATCTCTTTATCATATCACAGTCGTATTAAATTCAACCCAGTAATTATGTGTATATTATAACCCTGTAAATTATTGTGACAAGGATCTCGGGCGAAATCTCAAAATGTGATCCTTGAATGGTCGAATTTTGGTGGCTGCATCTGTATGGCTATAACTACTGATAGGTCAGTACTCCAAAATTACAACATGAGGAAAACAAGACATTATGCTGCTTGTGGTAAACTAACATTAAAGACAAAAAACTGAGCATTGACTAAAAGACGTGGCACAGGACCCAATTGAACCAATGTCAGATTTAATTTCTTGGATGAAAGACACAATAACCCAGGGTATTGAGGCAGCCTCTTCAAAGCCTGTGCAAGGACTGAAAATGGGCATGATCATCTATTAGCCTGAAAAGACCACAAGACTCCTCCTTGGAGAATTCAGAGATGAACCCTTCAGCAGGATTGGAAAATTATTATTATCTGCAATTAATCGCCCACTAACTCATCAATCTAAAAGAAGAAAGAGAGATCTTACAGATTGAAGAACCACCTTTCCCTTCAGAACCTAGGGATCATCTATTCAGTAGCTTACATAAAAAAAAGAACCTTCCTAGTTCATCAGTTCCTTGATAAGAAAATGTTCAATAATGTACCCATTCAAGGAAAAAGTTGAAGCTTGGAAGTTTTCCCCAAAAGTGGACACGACAATATCAATTTTTGCCAGATGTAGAACTCGGCATGTAGAGGATGCAACATCCTTCCGGGACATGATGGGGAATGCCTTGAAGAGGTAATTTACTACAACAGGTACAGCATGCAGGCCTTCCATAGCTATTGTGAGGATTTCCAACATGGATACACCCTGATTTTGCTACCTTCACCAACATGGCCACCTATACAGGAAGCCAGCCTCTGGTTGAGATGGAAATTGCTCACACCTGACATCTTCCTTTATAAGGCTTCCATTCCCTCTCTTCTTGCCTGTACAAGGGTCTTCCTACCTTGTTCCTGTTAGAATCTCCATTTGCTGTTTTGCCTGCCTCAGACCCCTGGCTGTCTTTTGACTCTCGGCCTATCTCCCACCCTGATCTCAGAACTGTGACCAATGAGAGAGCCCCCGAAGATAAAGTCTGTTTTTACCACAGGAAAGGAAGAGTTGAAATCCCAAATGTAACTATGAATGAGAGAGCTGAAAGTCAAGGTATGAGACCCTATAGCCCTGGAAGAGGTTACTCGAGGCAGCCTCCTGGTGCGAGGGCCAGTGTTCTCTTTTTGCGGGGATGTGGACTCACATGTAGAGCGACTGGGAAGTTTGCTATAAGGTCTGCAGAGGGGAAATCCACTGGGAGAGTCTGAAGCAGGAGTTCAGATCTGAAGACAAGCAGGAACATAGGATAAAGCTGGATGCAGGCCAAAGGATATAGGATACAAATCAACACCGGATACATGACACGGAACAGGCTATAAAGCAAGACTGGATCAGGATTAAGTAACAATTGGAGAAAAGCAAACTAAAATAAATAACTTCATAATTAAGGCATAAAAACTAGAAAAACAAAGAACAGGGGTAGTACAGTAAATAGGGGCAGGTCAAGGGGCCAAAAAACTAGTAACTGCAGCAACAAAACTTGCTCCAGCAAGGTAGGAAATTAAAAAGGAAGTTATGAGGCCCTGAGGTGAGTCAAGAGGCTTCTTATAGGCTGATGAAGAATGTGTTGAAGCCTGTGCAGCTGACTATTTACGAGCTGCCAGGAATGTGCATGGTTCCTGACATTCATATGAGATTAGGAGAGCTCAAATATCCAACGAAGGAGGACTCCAGCAATTTCGGCATGTTTTGACGTAAACGATTCCTGGGTGCTTAACATTGCCTGCAAGTGATATTGTCATTTGCTCGAGACAAGGCCCAGAGGTTTATAACATCCTTGCAGCCAGGAAATTAGCTTGCCATTCAGGCCTTAACCATCAGTGTTGAAAAGCTGATGAATGATCAAGCGATATAGCCAGTTTGTCCACACAAAAAATATTGAGGTATCTACTCACCAATGTTCCAGGTAATGAAGGCGCGTGGAGCATTCAGGTCTGTCCTGAGCCTAAGGGGAGTAAACAAAGATGTTTATCTATTCTTGCCTTCTTCTGGATCAATATACTGTAAGTACGGATATAGGATAAAGTATCTGTCGTCTAAATTTAGCATGGGTTGAACTTGATGGACGTATATCTTTTTTCAACCTCATCTACTATGAAACGATGTAACTATCAATTAACAGAAATTATGGTGATCCAATCACAGGGAAAAGGACTTTAAGCAAAGACTTCCTCAGCTTGAAGACCTTAGATCCATGAGAGTAGACTCTAGCGAGCACAACCTTCAACCAATTATGATGGGGGAGACCACAGATAGATCTCATGGCAACAGCAGGGAACTAGAAATTTTCTGTTCAACATTGTATCACCCAGTGTAACACGTAGCTCACCACAAATGAAGCACGACCGCGGTGCTGAGGCAGGGAATTGAGATACATTGACCCACAGCCACGCGGGCGATCCTAGAGTGTAGAGTAGTCGTTCAGGCCAGGTCAGGATTATAGATAGTTGAGTAGTTGAGGTACTTGCCAGGTTCAGGAGTGGAAAGTTATGGATCATCAGTGTGCGTAGACAGGTTCAGGATTGGAGAGTATCGGATGGTTGAGGTACGTAGCCAGGTGCAGGATTTAGCTACCTCTACCAATCATGAACAGAATGAGTAGATTAATGGGTAATCAAAAAGGGACTAACACACATATCCTAATACATTTGCCCATGTATTAGGATATGTGTGTTAGTCCCTTTTTGATTACCCATTAATCTACTCATTCTGTTCATGATTGGTAGATGGAGCTAAATCATCATGCTATACACCTGAGGTAATCAAGTAATATTCTTTATATATGAGCTATTGTCTGTCCTAACAGACCACTCTTTGATAAAGCGCCCTGTGCGCGAAACATGTCAGAGCGTCTTTAGGAAATCTGCCCTATGTTCTTTTATCAACAAACCATTCTAAAGAAGACCCTCGTGTCCTGTGATGTGCTGGTGGGCTGTGCTCCGGTTTTTTCTATTACTCTAGACTACTACTCCTTACCTGGCTGCATGCCGCTGGATACCAGCTGTGACCTCCTCCCTGCTATACACAGCAACCCATTCCGGTGAAAGAGGCAGGCGGTTACTTATCATTGACGAGCTGCACTGGGGCTACGTCTGTCCAGTGATGGAGTCTTTGGTTTGGGGGCCCGTTCACCCCCCTTTACCATACGGAGGGATTTGCCCTGGCTGTGGCTACTGAGCTCCATCGCGGGGATTCCCTTATTTCCTGACGCCGCGCTGCCCGTCATCGGAGGCAGCTGTTGGAGGAGACGCTGGCTCCCAGTGATTGCACAAGATTTATAATCATCTTTCCCACTTCACCTACCTGTGAGTAATTTTACTACGACGTGATCGTGCTGCATGTGGCAGCCAGTCGGCAACAAGCCTTTAATTTACTATCTTTGTTTACTCACTACCTTCTTATACATTATCCTTACTGGCAATTGCTCACAGGCTGACACACATGGTGTGTCTATTACAATATTTAGAGACAGATATACAGCGTATCCCCAGTCACACACCTCTACAATATTTTTTTTGGAGCACTGGATTGTTTGGACTGTTCTGTGGTCTGAATTTCTATACATGTTATCAAAGGCAGAATGTCATAAGTATACAGTATAATTGTTTGATATTTCTTTCATATATATATTATATATGATTGTATGTTCAGTTACCTTGAGAGTTACATTGGAGGGTACAGCTGTTCCAATGTATCTGTAGATCTCATTACATGTGAAGTATTCTAAGTAAAAGAGGTATGGTCAAATCTATTCTAACAACTAGAATTGACACAAAATGATACACTATGGTTTCAAGTGGCTTAAATTGCTCTTTGACACAAAGTGATCATTAGCAACTGTAGGTCCATGCTGAGTAAGATGCCATTTAACCAGGATTGCTGAATTAACCATTTCAGTACAAGAAACTTTAAGCTCCATACAGTATATGTTCAGAAAAAGTTCACATGACATCAGTACTGTATGTAAAAACCATGTTAGGATATAACAGTTAAAGTTATGTTGGCTGCCCGGGTGGTTCTATTTGGATAAAAAGTCAGCAGTGGGGCTTAGAGACCAGGAGACTAGGAGTCCAGGAGAGAATGATAACATCATGAAGAAAGAGAAAGACGTGTTAATATTTGGAGAAGATACTACAGAAAGCTACTATGGGCAACGATAGTCTATAATACATTATCAGTATTGGGAATTGAAGCAATTACACCCTCCCTATTGAGCAAAGATAGGCACCAGAAATGAAATCTAAGAGAGTCTTATTGGATCTATGTATGAAATACATTGGGTCCAATGGGTCTAAATGATTGTATAGACATTTGCACTGTTGTTTGAATGTATCTCCTCCTCCTGTCTACTGATTTGGTATAGAGGTCTGGTTCGAATATGCTTGACATGTTCCCTCTGTTTCCTGCTCTTGAGAGGTTCCTTGGCTGGAGTTACACTTTTGAGCACAGCACGTACAGTATTAATACACATTTTACTTTTTCAGTTTAATCATTAACTTGGTATATTACTGTACCAATATATCACTTGGTATATTACCAATATATCACATATTAAAGTTTTACTCATTACATTATCAATTATGGTTCACTCAATATTTCAGGTGGAAAAATATATATTTGTTTTTTCAACAAATATATATATACTCATTGGATAGGAATAGGTTTATTCACTAAAAAATAGTATAGACATCATTAGCATTAATATATCAAACACTATTTAGGATTAACACATTCATATCATATCACTACACACATTCATTGGGATGGGATTTATATCATTTTTATTAACATGTATTTTAGTTGGTTAAAATTAAAATGTAACATTTTACAAAAACATAGAAGTTTGGAACATTAACAAACATTAATACTATATATAATATCTAAAAACAAATAATTTAGTAATTATATGATTGCTGTACAACATATGATGGTCAGATTCTGGTTCTTTTGGCTAATTTGTTTTGACGACTTGTTCTCTTTGTTAATATATAAAAATTAATAATCCTTTATGGGAGAAATAGTGATTTTCCTCTAGTCTTTCTCCACTGTTGAAGGTAATCAATATGGTTCTCATTCGGCGGTATCCTTCCAGATTTATTCAACATTAGGAATATATTTCCATTCATTTTAAGAATGGATGGAATATTGATATTATAAATGAATATAACCTATTATATGTGTAGCTCTCTTTCCCCCTGACTAAAGGGCTTACCGGTACTTCCATTACCTGTCTGGTTACCAGGAGGCCTGAGCCTCCGCCAATGGGAGTCTGGGGTGTCAATGGCCCTCCTTGGTGTAGCGCCTCCACCTGTGAGGGATCCAAGCGCAATGGGATAATCCCGCACAGGAACCAAAACTAATAATAATCATACCACAAGTATGTAATAAAAACGGCTTTACTGAACCTTATACCTATACCACACAGTATATAACACTCCCAACCCCCATACACCAAGTGAGTGTCCCAAAAGAACAAAGGGTTCTTGGCATCAATACCCTGAAGTCCATTTCCCAAATGTCAAGGTCCACCCAAAAGTGTGTATGATAGCGCTACCCTGAACCATTGGTGCACTTTAGTTGAGGTACCTGTCAGGTACTCCAGTACCCAGTGGGGCCAACGAGCAACAGGGATCTGCTGATCCAGCGAGGAGGGTCTCACCTTTGAGAGTCTCTTTAACATAAGTAGTCTGGTCCCAGACCACAGGCCGCAATTCACTGTGCGGCGTCTTCGCTGATGCCTATCCTCACTACTAGCAGCTACTGGGGAAAGGTCCCTGACTATAGGCTTTTAGCAACCACAAGCAATTTGGAGTGGGGCCTATCTTTGACCTAAGTGGTAATCTGGCCACTGACACCCAGATCCTACCTTCCCCTTCTCTGTCCTGGCTCCAACTGCCACCTCACACTCCTTCACGCCAAATTGCCTCTCCTCTCACCGTGAATATTCTACTCTTATTGGTTGACACTGCCCACATGGACGGGCGGTCCCAGAGCACTCTGGGTAGTGTAATTTCCCTGTGGAGCAGATAGAAGATGGCTGCCACTACTCTATATTCACTACGCATGCGCACCCTTTCTGAAATGGCCTCTGTACCTCCGAACCTCTCTGCACGAATGCACAAGAGCCTACATGCGCATGTGCAAGGTCCAACATGGTGGCGCCCACTGCCTGGCACTGCCCTGGAGCTCCGGCAGCACCCTGCGCCCTATCGGTAGACTCTCCTCTTCCCGGCCACAGCCGCAGACTCCTTGCACGCCACAATAGCCTCCCCCTTCCCGCATCAGATGTAGGACGGGGGGCGGGGGACCCGGCTACATTTGTATATTACATATGGATGTCTAAACGTTATTCAGATTAGATATACTTTGTCTTTGGTTAGAATTTGGGTAATACATATATTGTTATTGACGTATTTATGTATATGTATTTTGGCATTCATTTAAAATTGGTATTCCAACAAAGAATACGTTTGTCTGCTGTCATCTATACAAGCAATTTAATATAGAGACTTTTTCTTCCTCCCCTTTTTAGAATTCATAATGAATATATATATATATATATATATATATATATATATATATATATATATATATATATATATATATATATATATATATATAAAGCAAAGTGTATATATTATATTGATTATGTTTGTTATATTTGTACAAAATATTAATCAGGATATGTTTGTTAAATAATATATTTTATTGTATAACTCTCGGTTACTCTACTTACAGCAGAGACTGCGACTATTCTAACACAAACCAGTGGCAATCGCCAAAAAGACACTGGTACACCCAGGGTACATTCTGAATACATGCCTTAAACTAGCCCCAGCATTTCTGCATTAATTAATGGCCCATCAGATTAACAGCGGGGGTCCCTGGCAGTCCCATTGAAACTGAATGGGACTGCCAGGGACTTCTGCTGTGTTAATCCTATGTGTCGTTAGTCAATGCAGAAATGCCTTAAACTTGCCTCAAACTAGCCCAGCACATACCCAGCACATACCCAGAATGTAACCCGGCTAGTTTAAAGTAAGCTTTAGGATAGTCGTGGCCTCGTCTGTAGATCAAATATGTTAATCTGAGGGATTTAGATTGGTCTATACACAGGTGCAAATTAGTCATGTATCTCTTGATTAGATTCTGGCACTATATATATATATATCATGCAAGTGCAGTTAGAATCCATCCTCTGATGAAATCAGCCATATCTGATGGAACGCGTAGGGTCACGTGCTGCTGTGAGAAGCGGTATGTAAAAAATTCTAATCACAACGCCGGAGAAGGAGGTTACATTCTTCCCTAGAGTGTCAGGAACTTTTCTACTTGGAATGCTGTTGAAATACTGCTGGTTGCCGGAGGACTCTCTAAAGGGTAACACCTACTGAGAGGATTCTCGAGGAGGCTATCCCATGACGGATCGAGCAGAACAGCATCCTGTATTACATGTTGGAGGATGAGTTATCTCATACAACGCTTTGAAATCTTGGATATTTGTGAGTTTTAAATTGTTATTGTTCAAGACCATTACATTTTATTCCTGGTATCACACCAGTTTTACATAATGTCTGCATGTGGTGTATTGATGAGATGTTATGCGTATGGGGGTTATTACAGTATGTGCATTGGCGGGTTGGCCATTATGTATATTGGGGGGAGGGGGTTATGTGTATTGGGGGAAGAGGCATAGTGTATATTGGGGAGGGGTTTATGAGTTGGAGAAATGTGGGGGTGGTTGTCTGTTCTGGGGGGGATTGTGTATTGTAGGAGGTTGTGCATTGGATGGCTATTCTGTGTATTGGGAGTTATGTGTATTGGAGAAGGGTTTTTTTCTGTGTGTATTGTAGGGTTATTATGGTCATTAGAGACTATTATGGGTATTGAGGAAGGGTGTGTATTGGGGAGGGGGGTTATTGAGTTTGGGGGTCTGGTTGAGAGTGGAAGTGAGAGGGGTGTGGTATAGGAGGGAGAGAGAGGGATGTGGTGTGGGAGGGATAAAGAGGAGTGGGTGTGTGGGAGAAAGAGGGGTGGGGGTGTGGGAGCAAGAGGGGTGGGGAGAGCGGGGTGGGGGATGTGGGAGAGAGAAGGGTGTGGGGTGGGAGAGAGAGGTGGGATGTGGGAGAGAGTGGGGATGGGGGTTTGGGAGAGAGGGGTGGGGGTGTGGGAGACAGAGGGGTGGGGAAGACAGAGGGGTAGGGGGTGTGGAGAGAGAGGGGAGGGGTGGTTTGGGAGAGAGGGGTTGGGGGTATGGGAGAGAGATGGGAGGGGGGTTGGAGAGAGGGGAGGGGGGGTTGGGAGAGGTGGGGGTGTGGGAGAGAGAGGTGTGGGGACGTTAGAGACAGAGAGGGTTGGGGTGTAAGAGAGGTCAAAGGTCAGTTTACAATGAAAACCAGTGTGTGGGAGGGAGAGAGAGTGGTGGGGGTTTAAGAGAGGGAGCGGAGAGAGACAGAGGGCTTGTCTCATAATGCTGACAACACTGTGGGGGGCCCAGTGGAAACTCTAGGCCTGGGATGTACCAAACTCTGTATCTCCCTGCGTCATTTTTGTATCATGTATTTAACATTTATAAAAATGCGTCAGATGTAAAAAAAAAAAAAAAAAACACGAATATATTTGATGCAGATGTTTGCAGAGAAGTGAGCAATGTGTGAAAACAAACGTCTATTTTTACTTTCTTTATGCTGATCTCCCCCAGTATCTTGTAATCCTGATCTGTTTAGTAGCAGAGAGTGGAGAATACTATGCATTTTAAGTGGTTTGAGGATTTAGTATAAAGCAAGAAAGACCAGAATACAACACGTACAGTCACTTATAATTAAAGTAAAGTTCCCTTTATGGTTTCATGATTTAAAAGACAATTACAAACTGTCTCACAACAATATCAGAGACATGATGTTGGAACTAACTTAATACAACTCTGCTTGTCCTTAAGGATCACTAATAGCATGTTCTTGTATAGCGCTGCTAGTTTTATGAAGCACTTTGCATAGATATTTTGCAGGCACAGGTCCCTGCCCTGTGGAACTTACAATTGATATTTTTGGTGCCTGAGGCACAGGGAGATAAGATGACTTGCCCAAGGTCATAGGGAGTCAACACCAGGAATTGAACCAGGTTCCACGGCGTCAAACTCAGTGACAATCAGTGTATTTACTCACTGAGCCACTCCTTCAAACACTAAGGGCATCATGCAGTAAGCGGCGGAAAGGCACTTCTCGCCCGTTTCCCGCCCAAAAAGCCTACCCCTATTCAGTAAGGGGCGAGAAAGTGGCGAGAATAAAAAAAAAACGCCAGTTTTGGTGGCGTTTTTTTTTTTCTGCCAGTGGCAAGGCGAGAAGGCACTTTCCGTCTAAAATAGACACATTTTCCGCCACGCTGTATTTTAGTAGTGGCGAGTAGCTTAACGGTGCTATTTGCCACTCTAGAATGGCGTTTTTATGGCGAATCAGCCACGCAAGAAAAAGTTGGCAAGTTGATGGTGAGAGGCTGCTGATGAGTGGCGGATCGGCACTTAGAAAATATTCTGGCCTTTTTCCTGGCTCGGATTGATGCCAGGGGTCTCCTGAGCTGATACCATTAATACCAGTACCGGAGCCCCCCGTCATGCATCCGAGGCATGAAAAATGCATTTAAAGGCCATTTCATTACCTTAGCGGCTAACCGCTAAGGCAATGAAGGGGTTAAACAGCCGTGCCAGGTTTATTGTGGGTAGCGGGGGTGGGTGAAGGGGGTATTTGGCCCTTGTTGTTTGTTTAGGGCTTGCGGGGGTTTGCGGGTGCGCTTAACCCCTTCACGACCATAGTAGTTAATACCGCTACGGTCATGAAGGGGTTAAACCCTCCTGCTACCCACCCGCAAGCCCTAAACAAACCACCGTTGGGGCTAATACCCCCTTCACCCAGTCCCGCTACCCACAATAAAAAGAAAACACACACACAACAGCCTCACACTAACTAAAGAAATATATATATATATATATATATATATATATATATATATATATATATATATATTAGAACAAAAGAGAAAGAAAAAGCGCCCGATCCATGTGTAAATTCTTATATAAAAGGTTTAATTTACCATAGACAGACAATTGCACACTCACACTTTTTCAGTGTTTTAAAAGCATTTTATGGGACAAGCCCATGCACCAGGCGGACGTCAGACTTCCACTGCTTTCTTCCGTTTTCATGCGGTTGTTTGCACTGCAAGATGTTATTGCTGCTAATGGTGTCACCGTTTAAGCCTCTCTCCGACAACCCGGATGAGCTTCTTGTGGTTCCCGGTCTGCATGGCTGTACACGAACCTTCACCAATGAGGAAACAGGGAAGCAGGGAACTCCTGTACTGGCGTCTGCACTCAGGTGTCTGGGCTGCTCCACCACCGTAGTTCCTATACCACGTGACCCTACGCGTTTCTTCCGTCTCAGCGGATTTCATCAGGGGATGGACTCTAGTTGAAATGACTTGCTTTTTATAGTACTTTAGTCCAATGAAGCAATTCAAAGCCAAATGGTTCCAATCAATTAGATTAATATAGGTCATCAGTGCTGGATGTTAACAAACTGACAGATCACTTTAGAGAGGACAAGATTTAAAATACATACATAACAAGTGGCTATAAGAAAATATATTACATAGTTAACACAATAAACTAAACCCTAATACATGATAAATTGATTGTCTATATTGATATAAACTACTTAATTATTTATATATATATATATATAAAAATAACATATGACTAATATTGTTAGTTATTATGTAACATAAAATATTCCATAGATCCGTTGTGTTCAAATACTTCGTTAATAAAACATAAAAAGTAATAATTAGGTCTTCCTATTTAACCACAATGATACATGTCATAGCAATAAATTAGATAAATCTGACAAATAGATGGAATAAATGTTAAACCATAAATTAAATTGCACTACTGCATTAATAAATGTCTAAGCTTGAAATTTTAATTACACAACGTTTGCATTGACAGCAAAACGCTATGTGATTTAAAGAAGAAATGAAACCATGATCAAACATAATATGTATATTTCGAATTAGTTTGATCCAACCATAGAATGGACAACAAAATGGTTTGAATAAAAACTTTAAATATGAGATTCTGTGTGTATATAGATGTGAAAACACCATATGAACTATGCATGGGTATAAATTCCAGATAGAGATGATAATAGAGACAGATATCTAATAAAAATAATTACATATCATTTTTCATAGAATAATGTATTACAAAAGAACCATGTAAATATATATTTAGAAAATGAGAAGACATATATAAGTTTGATCACAAACATAGTGACCCCAAATATAAAAAATATATCAATATGAATGTGATGTTAGTACAGGTACCCCGATAAGGGAAGAGAGACGAGCAGAGAGAGAATATAGATGTAAATATAGAGACGTAATGTCAAAGAACCAGCAATCCATATTTACAAAATTTGTGATATACTAATAATTTAACTAAAGAACATAGGGGCCTATGCAGAAAGGGCGAAAAAATTGCATTTGCCAGGGTTTCAATTCGCCAGGTTTTTGGCGTGTTAACGCTGTATGCACGGAGGGCCGAATCCCTGGCGAATGAATGCGCCACCACCATTTGAAATAATGGCGAGTAACCGGTGGCGAGAAACTGCCGAGAAGCCGTCCCCTGGCGAGATGTGTCTGCAGCAGAGAGAGATCCGCTGCTCTCTCTGCGCAAACATCAGCACATTAAAAATTATTTAAAATACATTTTATTCATAGTGTACATGTGCAGGGGGTCTCCGGAGCTGAACCGCATTGGTTTCAGGTCCGGGGACCCCCTGCTTCCCGAGATACAGGCCCCTTTATGAGGTGCCAGTATCCCTCTGCATTTAAAGGTCCTGATCACGTGACCGCGGAATGTAAAGAAAGCAGAGGGATACCGGCACCCCCTAAAGGGGCCTGTATCTCGGGAAGCAGGGGGTCCCCGGACATAAAACCAAAGCGGTTCAGCTCCAGAGACCCCCTGCACATCTACAGTATAAATAGACAGAGGCTTAGGGGAGAAAGGATGTGACGTCATTGAAAGCCTATCACATGGTATACTAGAGCCAATCAGAGTAGGGATGGAGTTCCCACGCTCTGATTGGCTACCGTACCATGTGTGGACGGCCATGTTTCTTTTAATGACATCATCTTAAAGGCAATTGAAGCAAAGCCATTCTGATTGGCTGTGCTTTCATTGCCTTTAAGTGACGTCATCATTTTTTTTTTATCGGCCAAAACACACGGTTTTCACGGCCCAATCAGGCCCGTGGGAACCATATGACGTCTCATTTTGAAGCCAGCCGCCGAGGAGGAAGGACCTCCTACAGAAGAAGAAGGCCAGGGCATGGCCGAAGACGGGAAGAAGACCCTGGAAGAAGATAGAAGAAAGAAGAATACAGATGAAGATGGATTAAAATTAGAAGACCCGTGGATTGATTTGGATTTTTAGCTTAATGTTTATTTTTTATGGTTTGTTATTTTATGGGTTCCTGTGCCTGGTGGTTTTGATCGTGAGTAACCAGTTCAACAGGAGTCGGTGGGGGCAAGTAATGGTAAGTGAACTAAAGAAATGTATTTAATTGAACTTGTTAATTTTTTTAAATTCTTTTCTTTACATGTTTATTTAATTATCTGTGGTATATCATTTCTTGCCACTGTATGTATGTATGTATTTATGTCTAGAGAGATATATACATACAGGGTAAGAAATGATAGTGTTTTAAAAGATTGATTTGATGTGTTTTTAATTATTTTGTCTATGCATCTATGCTTAAATGTGTGTTTAAAGTCTTTTAAAATTAGACAGATGTAATCGTTGCTATTGTATGTTGTATTAGAGGTCAGGGTTAGCCTGGTTGTCATTTTTTTATGCTTGTTGGAACTTAGTTGGTATATTTTCACAGGCTACATTGCTCAGTTGCAGGTTTGAATTAGTTAATTGTTTAATTGTTAGGGATGTCATTAATGAATGGTAATTGATTTATGTTTACCGGATTGGTTACAATAGTATATTTGTTTGGAGTTATCTGTATTTTGCTTGCAATGTTATTGTTAACATTCATTTGCAGAATGTATATGGTGCATAGATTGTATGCATAATATATACAATGTAAATGCAATGTGTTGATTGTGATTTGAGGTTTTTGATTGTAATATCAGTTAGGATTATGAAAGGAAATTAATTGTATTGTAGTGTGTATTTATGGAGAACTGTTATTTTGAGTACAGCATATTTTTGATAACCCTTCTACATTTATTTGTATATTGGTTCATCATGTGTATATATATATATATATATATATATATATATATATCTCTGTATATATATATATATATTTGCATGATGAAGCCGATGTACAAATTCATGGGTGAAGGGTGGGTATCGGGCCAGTGTGGCTTAACCCCTTAATTACCGTTGCGGTTATTATCCGATATGGTATTTAAGGGGTTAATTGATATCTGAATGTAATTGCAATGTATTGGCTTTGTATTGGCTATGTTTTTTGTGGGCAAGACAAGGATGTTGCTGGCGACTGAGACTTCTTATTGATAAGGTCAGAAGTACTTAATTTATTTAAATATGCTAGTTAATCTTTTTAATAATGGGCAAATAATCTATTATCCCATCTGGATAATAGTTATTTTGCACATTATTGTACTGTAGGTGTTGGGGGCGGAGGGGGGGTGTTCCCCAACGTATGTGGGTAGGCCTCCCTTGTGGGTAGTGGGTGAGGGTGGTTAGGCCTCATGGGGTGGGGGGTTAGTGTGGGAGGGTATGTAGGCATCCCGAGTGGTGGGTGAGGGTGGGTTAACCCCTTAATGACTGTAGCGGTTAATAACCGCTATGGCGATTAAGGGGTTAGGGGACATTAATTTGGATGTTTTCATTCCTGTGTCTGTTTTGCAGCAGCGGAGGGGGCATGGGCAGGATGAAGATGAGGATGGCCTTCATCGTGGCAACCGGTAATGGGTAAGTGCTATATGTATTTAATGTATTTATTGCTGTTTATGTATTTAAAATGGGCACATTCACTATTATCCCTTTGTGGATAATAGTAATTGTGGCCATAACTATACTGTATGTGTTAGGGGGGGGGGTTATTTCTTTAAAAGTATGTATGTGTTTATTCATTAATTTGGGGGGGGGCACATAATTGGTACTGCAGGCCTGCGGGTAACACCCGAGGGCCCCCGCCGGCCTATAGTATCATTGATGTGCATATATGTGTATGTTAGGGGTTATAGGGGTTGTTGTTATATATATATATATATATATATATATATATATATATTTTTTTATATATATATATATATATATATATATATATTTATATTCATTTATTTATTTAGATTTATTTATTTAGTGTGGGGCTGCTGTGTGTGATTATACTTCATTGTGGGTAGCGGGTGTGGGTGAAGGGGGTATTAGCCCCAATGGTGGTTGTTTAGGGCTTGCGGGGGTAGCGGGAGGGGTTAACCCCTTCATGACCGTAGCGGTATTAACTGCTACGGTCGTGAAGGGGTTAAGTGCACCCGCAACCCCCCCGCAAGCCCTAAACTCACACCAAGGGCCAAATACCCCCTTCACCCACACCCGCTACCCACAATAACGCTGGCACGGTGGGTTAACCCCTTCATTGCCTTAGCGGTTAGCCGCTAAGGTAATGAAGTGGGCTGTACATGCATTTTTCCTGCCTCGGATGCATGCCGGGGGCCTCCGGTGCTGATATTCCTGGGTATCAGCTCTGGAGCCCCCCTGCATCAATCCGAGCCAGGAAAAGGGCCTGATTTTTTTTTAATGTCCCCTATCACCACTCAGCTCCAGCTTCTTGCCAACTTTTTTTGGCGGAGCTATTTGGAGAACATCTCTCCATTTAATTGGCGCGAACAGCAGCGAGGTGCTGATCGGGGCTAACTGCATACGGCAGGTTTTAAAGCTGGCGAGATATTGCTTCTCGCCACCCGCGCGTTGAGTTTTTAAAACAAAAAAAAAACCTGGCGGTTTTTCCTCATCTCGCCAGTTCCTCGCCATTTACTAAATTGCTGTAGGCATATTTGGCGAAAACCTGGCGAGATTGCGCTTCTCGCTGCTCTCTGTATAGGCCCCATAGTGTCTGTTTGTAACAACCATGTATAATATAATACACTATACATGATGTGTATATAAATACACACACAAACTCATCAATTAACATTAATGAATTATGTGTCTTAACAATTATATGTAAAATAGTGTTATGAACCTTATATTGGTTCGCAATCATGTGTATACTAAACATAACCTCGCAAGTGTAATATGACGATATATGTGTATCGAATATGTAAAGAAATAATAAACTAAACAATAAACTAACTATTTGTCACGCTGTGCAGCCCATAGACCATGCCAGTCCCCTGTACTGAGGTGGGATGTTGAATATACACACCGACAGCAGAGGGAGCGGGTCCGGGATGTGGTTGTAGCGTGGCCAGGCCTGGGTTAAGATTTAGAATAGTCGTTGTACTTGCCGAGTTCAGGAGTATAGAGAGTTCCGTAGTTTAAATCCGTTTCCGTGTCCAAGGGTCTGAGAGGTAAGAATCGTGATGGGTAAGCTGAAGTCGGGAGCCAGAGGGGTAAGTCAGACAAGCCGGTTCAAATCTGTAGGAGAAAAGACAAACAGGAGCACGACACAGTATCCAGGCTACACAGGAAGCAAGGAGCTATGCAGAGCAAGGAAGTGAAATCACAGCCGGATATTTAAAGCGACAGTGACCAATCCTTACGAGGGGCATGGCGGAGGCGTGTCGAGGAGCTGCTCGTGAATGGCTGAGAGACCAGGAAATAGTAGAGCCCAGCTGAGGGTCTGTAACACCAGTGCCACAATCCAAGATGGCGACGGCTGAGTTCAAGGTATGCACTGGGCGGCGGCATGGGTAGCGACGGGGGGCAGGGGCAGCAGCCGCTGCAGTACTGGTAGTGGGTAAGGAGGGGTCATGCCGCAAGGGACGTGGCCCCCGATTCCTTACAGTACCCCCCCCCTTCAGGATCGACCTCAGGACGATCCATCCAAGGCTTCTGCGGAAATTTCTTATGGAAGCGGTCCAAGAGAACTGGGGCATGGATGTCCTCCTTGGGTACCCAAGAGCGTTCCTCTGGACCATAACCCTTCCAGTGAACAAGGAATTGTATCTTTCCTCTGGATACACGAGAATCCATGATTGTCTGAATTTCAAATTCAGGTTGTCCTTGGACCGTGACTGGTTTGGGTCTATGGGTCTTAGCAGGGAACCGTTTGCTCTGGACGAATGGCTTGAGCAGGGAAACGTGGAATACGTTTGGAATCCTCATGGAAGACAGAAGTTGCAGATGAAATGCCACAGGATTAATTTGTTCCTGGATCAGAAAAGGCCCTAAGAATCGAGGTGCTAATTTCGGGGTCGGAGACTTCAACTTGATATTCTTAGACGAAAGCCAAACACGGTCCCCTGGCTTGTAATTAGGGGCCTGTTGACGACGGTGGTCTGCCTGAGACTTGAATTTCTGAGCGGCGCTAAGAAGCGCGGACTGAATCTTGATCCATGACTTCTGAAGAGTAGTTACCCGTTCATCAGCCGCCGGCACTCCTATCGGAATGTTTGAGATTGGCAGTCGACTTGGGTGGAAACCATAATTCACGAAGAACGGGGTTTCATGCGTGGATTCATTACAAAGTGAATTGGTTGCAAATTCTGCCCAAGGTAGCAGGTCAACCCAATTATCCTGGGAATCGGAAATAAAACACCGCAGGTATTGTTCCAGCGTTTGATTTAGTCTTTCTGTTTGCCCATTAGTCTGGGGGTGATAGCCTGACGAGAAGGATAGCGCCATGCCAAGCCTCTTGGAGAAAGCCCGCCAAAATTTTGATATAAATTGCGTGCCTCGGTCCGAGACTATGGAAGTAGGTATCCCATGGATGCGAAACACCTCCTTGGTGAAGATATCAGCTAGGGTGGGCGAGGAGCGAAGTCCTTTGAGTGGAACAAAGTGGGCCTGTTTTGAAAAACGGTCAACGATGACCAAAATGGTAATCATCCCTCTGGAAGGGGGTAGATCCACAATGAAATCCATTGAAATATGTGACCATGGACGTTCAGGTACTGGCAAGGGCATGAGCAAGCCTGAGTGTCTTTGATGAAGAGTCTTGTTTTGTGCGCATACTGGACAAGCACTAGTAAATTCATGAACCATCTTTGCCATATTAGGCCACCAAAAAGTACGCTTGATAATATCCAAAGTTCTTTTGAAGCCGGGATGGCCGGCTGAACGGACAGAGTGACCCCATTCTAATATCTTTTGATGAAACCTGGGTGCGGCATAAAGAGTTCCTTCCGGTACCTCTAGACCACTCGGAATTTGTGTTTGAGCTTCAACGATCTTTTCGAGAATGTCAAATGAGTTGGCGGAAATTATAAACTTAGAGGGTACAATAGTTTCAGGGGTCTCTTCGGATCTTTCCTCCGGAGAAAATTGTCGGGACAAGGCATCAGCTTTTGTGTTCTTAGAACCAGGAATATAAGACAGAGTATAATTAAATCTTGAGAAGAATAGTGCCCAGCGAGCTTGACGAGACCCCAGACGACGTGCATTTTCGATATACAGAAGATTTTTATGGTCGGTCAATATAGAGATAGGTTCGCGGGAACCTTCCAGGACATGTCTCCATTCCTGTAAGGCCATCTTGATAGCCAATAGCTCTCTATTGCCAACATCATAGTTCTTTTCAGCGGGCGAAAACTTCTTTGAAAAAAACCCGCATGGATGAAGCTTATCTTGAGGGAAGAATCTCTGGGACAGGATGGCGCCTGCACCACAATCAGATGCATCAACTTCTAAAGTAAAAGGAAGACTAACATCGGGATGTCGCAGGATGGGTGCCGAGACGAAAGCTTGTTTCAGGGTTTCGAAGGACGAAACGGCCTGCGGAGGCCATACAGACGGGTCAGCTCCCTTCTTGGTAAGGGCCGTAATAGGAGCTACAGTGGTGGAAAAATTTCGGATGAATTTCCTATAGTAATTGGAGAAGCCCAAAAAACGCTGGATGGCTTTGAGAGAGTTGGGCTGAGGCCAATCCAAAACAGCCTTAAGTTTTTCAGGGTCCATTGAAAATCCTTTATCAGAAATTATATAGCCTAAGAAGGCAGTAGAGGTTTGATGAAAAAGACATTTCTCGAGCTTAGCGTAGAGATTATTGACACGAAGGCGAGCGAGAACGAGCCTGGTATGCTGGACATGATCTTGAAGATTTTTAGAAAAAATTAGGATATCGTCCAGATAGACAATTACGAAAGAGTTGAGAACATCACGGAATACATCATTCATGAAATCCTGAAAAACAGCAGGAGCATTACATAAACCGAAGGGCATTACAAGATATTCGTAGTGGCCGCTTCTGGTATTGAAGGCAGTCTTCCATTCATCGCCTTCTCGGATGCGAACAAGATTGTAAGCTCCTCGGAGGTCTAGCTTGGAAATTTTTTTTGCCCCTTGAAGCCTATCAAAAAGTTCGGAGATCAGCGGAAGGGGGTATCGATTCTTGACTGTGATGAGATTGAGCCCTCGGTAATCAATGCATGGTCTCAGGGATCCATCTTTCTTTTTGACAAAAAAGAAACCGGCACCAGCGGGGGACGAAGAATTACGAATGAATCCTTTTTCAAGGTTTTCTTTGATGTATGCTGCCATGGCTTCAGTTTCAGGGAGAGACAATGGGTAGGACTTACATTTCGGAAGAACAGCGCCTGGAACCAGATTAATGGGGCAATCATAAGGTCTGTGAGGAGGTAGAACCTCCGATTGTGTCTTGCTAAACACGTCGATGAAATCCGCATATGCTTCAGGAAGAGCGGAAACATTAGCCGGGGGCGTTTCCACTCCCGCGAGGACTGTGGTAGGAGAAATGACCGGCAATGGTGAGGCATCTGACTCTGGCTCCCACTGAATTGTCTTGCCATCCCTCCAATCAATGCGTGGGTTGTGCTGCTGTAGCCAGGGTAATCCTAGGATAACTGGAACGGCAGGAGAGTGCATCACGTCAAAGGATATGATTTCGGTATGAGTACCGGCAGAAAGGGTGAGAGGAAGAGTCTCTAACATGATGAAGGCAGGTTGCAAAGGACGACCATCAATAGCCTCGAGGCCAATCGGCGATTTCTTAGCGATGAGTGGAATCTTGTTAAGAGTAGCAAAATCTTGATCCACAAAGTTACCACCGGATCCTGAATCAAGAAAAGCGGCTGTGGTTACGCGAAAATTCGGACCTTTAAGCGAGACTGGAAGCATAATTCTCTTAGGGAGTTCCTCTTCAGAGATAGGGTGAGAAGATATTGACCCCAAAATGAGTCCCTCTTGCCCCATTGGTCGTGTTTGTTCTTTGGGCCTTAAAGGACAAAAACGTACCGTATGTTCAGGAGATCCACAGTAGTAGCAAAGGCCCTCATTCCGGCGACGAGCCCTTTCGGCAGTCCTGTCAGGGGTTCTATCAGCAGTTCTGTCGGTATTACGGAACTCTTGACTGGCAATCTGCATGGGTTCCACAGTGTCTAGAACAGGATGAATAGCTGGGAAGGATCTGGGAAGAATAGGGTCAGAAGAGAAAATTCTGGGACGCTGGCGTTCATGACGGCGCTGTTGAAGGCGCTGATCCACTCGTATGCATATTGCGATCAATTCCTCCAATCCCTGGGGCCTGGGCTGAACTGCAAGTTCATCCTTTATAGAGTCGGACAAACCTTGCCAAAACACAGCAATAAGGGCTTCTTGGTTCCAATGCGTCTCCGCCGCGACAGTCCGGAATTCCAATGCATATTTGGCTACGGACCTACGACCTTGAGACAATTGAACAAGAGAAGCAGCAGCAGTATCTCTGCGGGCGGGAATATCAAATACCTGCTGGAATTCTTGGCGAAAGAGCTGGTAATCCTGGGTGGTTTCCGCACGCAACTCCCAGATGGGAGAGGCCCATGCCAAGGCGTCCCCTGTTAAAAGAGAGTAAACATAGGCTACCTTGGTGCGTCCGGTGGGGAACAGGCTGGGAGAAATCTCAAACTGTATTTCACATTGATTCAAAAACCCACGACAGGCTAGAGGGTCACCCGCATATGCTTTAGGCGTAGGAATCCTGAGTTCTGATGGCCGGTCGCCACCCTGCGCGGCTGGGGCCGGAATAGGCTGTAGTGAAAGCTGGGAAAGTTGCATTACCAGGCTTGTGATCTGATTTCCCAAAGTATCAATGCATTGCGCGAGTCCCCTGATTAGTTGGCCCACCTCAGTCAGGTCTGTTTCTGTTGGGCTCTGCATAATGTCACGCTGTGCAGCCCATAGACCAGGCCAGTCCCCTGTACTGAGGTGGGATGTTGAATATACACACCGACAGCAGAGGGAGCGGGTCCGGGATGTGGTTGTAGCGTGGCCAGGCCTGGGTTAAGATTTAGAATAGTCGTTGTACTTGCCGAGTTCAGGAGTATAGAGAGTTCCGTAGTTTAAATCCGTTTCCGTGTCCAAGGGTCTGAGAGGTAAGAATCGTGATGGGTAAGCTGAAGTTGGGAGCCAGAGGGGTAAGTCAGACAAGCCGGTTCAAATCTGTAGGAGAAAAGACAAACAGGAGCACGACACAGTATCCAGGCTACACAGGAAGCAAGGAGCTATGCAGAGCAAGGAAGTGAAGTCACAGCCGGATATTTAAAGCGACAGTGACCAATCCGAACGAGGGGCATGGCGGAGGCGTGTCGAGGAGCTGCTCGTGAATGGCTGAGAAACCAGGAAATAGTAGAGCCCAGCTGAGGGTCTGTAACACCAGTGCCAGAATCCAAGATGGCGACGGCAGAGTTCAAGGTATGCACTGGGCGGCGGCATGGGTAGCGACAGGGGGCAGGGGCAGCAGCCGCTGCAGTACTGGTAGTGGGTAAGGAGGGGTCACGCCGCAAGGGACGTGGCCCCCGATTCCTTACACTATTATCTTTTGTGTGTAAACGTGAAGTGTATAATATAATATATACAAAATACTCAAAATGCTTCTGACCAGGGGCCCCCTCTCAAACACTACTTGTGGAAACAGAGGGAACATGCTACACACGTTCAACCCAGACCTCTGTGACCCCAACGATGTTGAACAGAGAAAAATAGCCACTATGACCAATAGAATGGTACCATAGAATGGACAACAAAATGGATTGAATAAAAACTTTAAATATGAGATTCTGTGTGTATATAGATGTGAAAACACCATATGAACTATGCATGGGTATAAAAATGTGAGGCCGGCCATGTTTCTTTTAATGACGTCATCTTAAAGGCAATTGAAGCATAGCCATTCTGATTGGCTGTGCTTTCATTGCCTTTAAGTGACGTCATCATTTTTTATCGGCCAAAACACATGTTTTCACGGCCCAATCAGGGCCGTGGAAACCATGACGAAAATGTGACGTCATATGCCTTTAAAAGCCTATGTCGTCTCATTTTGAAGCCAGACGCCGAGGAGGAAGGACCTCCGGCGAAGAAAGAAGACCAGGGCGTGGCAGCAGACAGGAAGAAGTCCCCGGAAGAAGATAGAAGAAACAAGAATACAGATGAAGATGGATTAGAAGTAGAAGACCCCTGGATTGTCGTGTTTTATTTTTTTAATGTTTATTATTTTCTGGTTTATTATTTTATGGGTTCCTGTTCGTGGATTGGTTCGTGAGTAAGCTGTTCAACGGGAGTCGGTGAGTGGGTCAAGTAATGGTAAGTGAACTAAAGAAATGTATTTAATGTAACTGTGTTTTTTGTTGCTTTTTACATGTGTTGTTTTTTTATTGTACATCATTTCTTGCCACTGTATGTATGTATGTATGTCTAGAGAGATATATACATACAGGGTAAGAAATGATAGTGTTTTAAAAGCTTGCTTTGCACTATTTTAAATGATTGTGCTATGCTGCAATGCATAGATGTGTGTTCAATGTATTTTATAATTAGATAGGTATAATTTTTGGGCTTCTATGCTGTACTTTAGGTAATGGTGAGGCTTGCTTTTGTATATTGTAATGGTTGGTGTCCTATTTTGTATGATGGTAACTTGTTCTCTTTAACGGTTGCTATAGTTAATTGTGTAATTGGTATGGATGCTATTTTAATTGTTTTCGGATGTAATTCATGTATGCTAATTGATTGATGGTGACTTTATTGTATTACATTGTATACTTCTTTTGATGTAATGGTATTTTATTTGAAATATTGTATTGTTAACATTGATTTGCAGCATCTACATGTAGCTTACATTTTATGCAGCATGTATACAATGTAAATGCAATGTTTTAAGTGGCATTTGAGGCTTTGGATTGGCATTTGATGCTTTAGATTGGATGATTACATTTGATTTGTTTAGGAAATCGCATTGTATTTCATTGGGTGTTATGGATAAGTGGTATTTTTATTGGAGCATGTTTTTGTTAACCCTGACACATTTATTTGTATATTGGTTCATCATGTGTGTATATATATATATGTATATATATATATATATACAGTGTTCGACAAACCTATACATTTGCTCGCCCCGGGCGAGTGGATTTAACCCCCGGGCGAGTAAATATTGGCCCAAGCAGCACACGTTTGGTACTAGGTGGCGAGTAGATTTTTTTGTGTGGCGAGTAGATTTTTTGGTGATTTGTCAACCACTGTATATATATATATATATATATAGTTTCTTTCATTTTTCTTTTATTTTTTCATGATGAAGCCACTGTACAAAGGAATGTGTGAAGGGTGGGTATGTGGCCAGGATGGCTTAACCCCTTAATTACCTTTGCGGTTAGTACCCGAGAAGGCGATTAAGGGGTTCATTGATATGTGAATGTCATTGCAATGTATTGGCTATGTATTATTTTGGCAACGGACCACAAGGATGATGCTGGTGACGGGGCCTTCTTATTGATGAGGTCAGTAGAATTTTCTTTATTTTAATATGCTAGTTAATGTGTTTAATAATGGCCAAATAATGTATTATCCCTATCTGGATAATAGTTATTTGGCACATTATTGTACTGTATGTGGTGGGGTGGGGGGAGGGGGTATTGGCCCCAAGGGTATGTGGGTAGGCCTCCCTTGTGGGTAATGGGTGAGGGTGGTTAGACCTCAGGGGGTGGGGAAGTAGTAGGGGAGGGTATGTGGGTGATGGTGGGTTAACCCCTTAATGACTGTAGCGGTTAATAACCGCTATGGTGATTAAGGGGTTAGGGGACATTACATTGGATGTTTTTATTCTTGTGTCTGTTTTGCAGAAGCAGATGGGGCATTAGCAGGATGAAGATGAGGATGGCCTTCATCGTGGCAGCCGGACATGGGTGAGTGCTATATATATTTAATGTATTTATTGTTCTGTATGTATTTTAAATGGACAACTGCACTATTATCCATTTGTGGATAATAGTAATGTTGCCCATTACTGTATTGTATGTTGTGTATTGCTATGTTTATTGGGGGAAATTGTCCCCAATAAACATACTATTATGCGTTAACCCCTTCATTGCCTTAGCGGCTATCCGCTATGGTAATGAAGCAGCATTAATGTATTTTAATAATATTGTGCAGGAGCAGTGGGTCCCCTGAGCTGAACCGCATTGATTTGTGGCTCAGAGACCCCCTGCTTCCTGAGTTACAGGCCTCGGTTTGGGGCATCGGTTACAGTGTCGACGCCATATTTATTGCGGGCACGTAGCGTATGGGACGCTGTAAACATGGCGGCGACACTGCCCACCCGATCACACATACCGGGGCCTGTAACTCGGGACCAGGGGGTCCCTGGTCCACAAAGCTATGCGGTTCAGCTCGGGGGAGCCCCTGATCACTGTACAGTATTATTAAAAAAATATTCATGCTGCTTTGCTACCATAGCCGATAGCCGCAAAGGTAAGGAACGAGTGTTGTGTGTTTTAGTCATAGTGTAGATGTGCAGAGGGTCTCCGGAGCTGAACCGCTTTGGTTTTAGTTCCGGGGACCCCCTGCTTCCCGAGATACAGGCCACTTTAGGGGGCGCCGGTATCCCTCTGCTTTGTTTACATTCCGCGGTCACGTGATCGGGACCTTTAAATGCAGAGTGATACCGGCACCTGATAAAGGGGCCTGTATCTCAGGAAGCAGGGGGTCCCCGGACCTGAAACCAATGCGGTTCAGCTCCGGAGACCCCCTGCACATGTACACTATGAAAAAAATGGTTTAAAAAATAATTTTTAATGGGCCGATGTTTGCGCAGAGAGAGCGGCGGATCTCTCTCTGCTGCAGACATATCTCGCCAGGGGACGGCTTCTCGGCAGCTTCTCGCCAGGCAGTCATCTCGCCACCAGTTACTAACCATTTTATCAAATGGTGGTGGCGCATTCATTCGCCAGGGATTCGCCCCTTACAGCATACAACGAGTTTAACACGCCAAAAACATGGCTAATTGCAAAACTGGCTAATGCATTTTTTCGCTGCTTACTGCATGATGCCCTACGTTTCAATTATACTGTATCTTCTTAGAATTACATCGAAATATCATGCTGTTTTATATTTGCGGAAGTCGAATCTAGACATCATGAAATCTGAAACCAGCTGGACAAAACCAATAAAAAGAATATTAACTATATAGTGTGTTTATTTTATATATATATATATATATATATATATATATATATATATATATATATATATATATATATATATATATATATATATATATATATATATATATATATATATATATATATATATATATATATGTAGAGGTATCTGTACCGTGTTAGCCGAGCTTAATAATCAAAAACGAATAGACGATACCGTTCTCTAGCTAATGAAATGCTTTTATTTGTGCGAGCTTTCGAGATACACTGATCTCTTCTTCCAGTGGTGTTACAATGAAGCCAAAAAAGGGTTTTTACTTTAAAACAGTGCGAACTGGAATGTGATCTGTGATTGAAGCTTTTCCCTCCCCGTGCAGTATGCGTTTTATGATTGAGGTGTTAAATGGTCGCTGAATGTAAATGATGTAAGAGTGTGTGTGTGTATGTAAATGTAACGGGTAATCCCCCTACCCCAATCGCAGATAGTGTGCATGTGAGGGGGAACCTATATGTTACCAGGTGTGGTGCTTATACCTGCAGGTTCATAGGAGGCCTGAGCCTCCGCTGATGGGAACCTGGGGTGCTTCTCTGGAATGTTCTTTTTGGTCAGCGCCTCCACCTATGTAGGATTCTATAGGAATGTAGAATGGCCCTAGCATAGGAACCCACCCAGAAACCACATACACCAGGGTTATGGCTAAAAGGTTTACCAGACAAGCAACACAACACAATAGTATCATATATAACAGTGCAACATCATCAGTATACACAACTGGGCTATACCCTTACACCCCCTTCCCAACCCCGTTTCCAGAGAGTCCAAGTCCACCCAAGTGTGTGAACAGGCCTGTCACATGTGAGAGCAAGGTAAAGTTGGTGCACGTATGGAAGGCTGTAAATACCTGCCCAGGTGCTCCACACCTGGGTGTCTTCGCAAAGGGTCTACCGGCGCCGCTTGGTCCAGCGCTGATGTGTACCACCGCGTGGGATGGGGTCCAGCCGGACGTCCCACCGTAAGGACAGTCTCTGGATCAGCAACACAGCTTACAGGAACATGCAGCAACACTATTACTGGTCCCTGCACTAAGGAACTGCACAGGGTCTCTCTCTCTTCCTGCACTAAGGAACTGCACAGGGTCTCTGTCACCCTGCACTAAGGAACTGCACAGGTACTCTCACTAGGTCCCTGCCTAGCACACAGCTGAAGGGGGCACAGGGTCCTAACCTAAGGGCCTGTCCCTATGAACACCCACCCTCACTAGTGGGGAGTCAGGGCCTCAGCTCTAGCCCAGGGGATTTCTGGCCTAGGGCAGAAGCTCGCAGCTCTCTGCCCCCCTTCTTTCCCCCTCTGTATCCTTAGCCTGACTGACAATCCCTGTCTGCACACAACAATGTATCCAAAAATGCAGCATGAGAATCTGTCAACCTTATTGGCTTCAATGCAGCAGGTGATAGGGGTGAAAGGGCAGTCCCCAGAGGCTGCTGGGAATCGTAGTCCACTCAGGACCTCTTCTCTATTAGCGCCGCGTGCGCGATCTCTACTGCGCATGTCTGAAGCTGTAATGGCCGCTGCTACTCTTAACTGAGCATACGCAACTTCCAAGAGCTCTTGCACACATGTAATGGCCACCGCTACCCTTGCCAACCTCTGTGCATTGTACTGCACAGGCGCGAACACCCGCGCCAACCTCAACATGGCCACCGCAACTGCTCTGCTTACGCGCAAGCCTCCGCACATGCGCGAACACATTAAACATGACGGCGTCCTGCCGCAGCTGCCACCGGGAGCCCCTGGAAATGCGCTCGCCCCCACAGCAGCACACACACAAGGGGGAAAAAAACCGGCAAACAGGGGGACCGGAGGGACCCAGGCAACAGAAATATAAATTTGTAAAGCGCCCACATAGTATACAGTGCTTTACAAAAGGTGTGTGTAGAGTGGACATGTATATAATGGTGTGGGTACCACTGAATTCCCCACTGATATAATGGTTCACACACTTAAGAAAAGTGTGAAAGCTTAACAAATTAAAATTTGACATTAATATTATATATTAAGGAAGATATACCAAATGTATATACATACACATTAAGTGAAAGCTGAAAATATTAAAAACTACTATGGTGAGACGGTCATTGGCTATCTCTATTCGGCATAAAAATTACCCAATACACTCTGATCTATTGATGAATTCAGATTTCGTATTGGCAGAAATGGCAGATAGATATGTGCGTGTTTATTGCCAGAAGCCAGTAAGTCTCTTCCTATAAAGTGTATATATGGTCATGTACCAAAACCTGCAGTAATTTTGTTGCTGTCGCAGATAGCATTACTCGCATACACCGTACACTATCTGGGCATTTGAAACATCTTATCTAATGAGGATATTATACCGAATAATGTAAATATTTATCCAAATTGGATCCGCAATCAAATATAGATGTTCTTGCTACAGTAGTAACAGATAGAATTTCTGTTCACAGGATCAGAGGATATTGGGTCATTTCTATGCTACTGCACTGAAAAACATCATTGCATTGTACTGCCATATTCATATGGCAGTAAACAATATTGAAATGTGGATCACATAAAAGCTATCAATATGATACAACAAAGCCTTTCAACATTACAATGGATTCCAGCCTTCACATCCATAAGCATCAGAAGTATTATGTGATATCCATACAACATTTTGTGAAGAAATTCTAAGGCGCTTGAGTGATTCAACCTACAGTAGTACCCTAATAAGGAGTGATGTCTAAATGACCTTTATAAACAAGTACAGGCATACCCCGCACTAACGTACGCAATGGGACCGGAGCATGTATGTAAAGTGAAAATGTACTTAAAGTGAAGCACTCCCTTTTTCCCACTTTTGATGCACGTACAGTACTGTACTGCAATTGTCATATACGTGCATAACTGATGTAAATAACGCATGTGTAACAGGCTCTATAGCCTCCCCGCTTTTGCACAGCGTCGGTAGAGGAATGGGAGCCGTTATTGCTGTTCAGGACGTGCTGACAGGCGCATTCACGAGCTGCAATTTGCCTATTGAGCGAAATGTACTTACTCGTGAGTGTACTTAAAGTGAGTGTCCTTAAAGCGGGGTATGCCTGTATATCTTCTTTTGGTCTTGACTTACTGTATTTGAAATATGAAAAAAAAATCCTCATTGTCCTGGTGCAACCATGCTTTGCTATTGTGGCAACTGTTGGGCTTAGGCACTTACAGTAGCTATATCACCAAAACAAGTAAATTATATTTACCATCACCAGCAATTCATACTGGAAGAGTATTATAATAATGTTTAAAGGCTATGCATAAATAGCATCAGAGTTGAATAAAGATGAAAAAATATTTATTGCACCATACAAAGGTGAACAATAAATTACCTCCCTCGCGTTTCAACCAACAACTGGTCTTTCTACTTGAGTCCCGTGGAGCCTGTTTTCTATCTTGCATGCATTTGGCCTTCGGAGGCACCCTTACTGGGGGAGAAGAAGGAGTTTACACTGCGGAAGTGCAGTGCAACCTGACTGACTGTGAAGGAGGACGGGAGCTCGGTGTGGAGCCTACGTGAAGCAGTAAGAGGTGATTTCCCTGCTGTTCAGCCCACGAGTGAGAACCTTTCTGTCAGGACTGCTGCATTTCATTCCTGTGAGGGAGGAGGACACTAGAGAGTATATCAAGTGGGTAAGAGGACACTCATTGCCTTACATTTTCCCCTACCCCACCTCCTCTCCCTGGACATTGCTGTTATTTGTTCACACTCCCCATACAGTATGACACGTCATAAGTTCTTCCCAGAGAGGTCACTAGTGGAAAAAAGGTGAAAATTCATGTGTCTGATCCCAAACACACTTCTGTTTAATTCTGATTTTCATATTACCTTGGGGAGAATCCTCTACTATCTTTTACTCATGGAAACAACATAAGTCCACCCCTGTCGTCAATCAGCTGTGGCTAACCGTTTTATGACAAGAGAAAAAAAAAACTCCTTTCTTTGAATTTTAAAAGTCTGACAATAAACCTCATATCTTAATTTCTCTAATACTTAGACAGACGAAAGTCAAATAAATAAGTTGAGGCGATTGTGCTGAATGTAACATTACTAATTTTGACTGGCTTGCTCCTAAATTTGAGCGATGGATATCTGCCCATTGTCACCTCTTAAAACTTTCAATATTGCATCTGTCTTTTTGCAACTGTTATAAATAACTAAACGTTATACTTCTGAATAGGTGTCAGGTCCAGGATTTCATATTTCATACAGTATATTTTGAATAGTAGGGTTAGTCACGCCCCATGTCACTCTGTAGATTCCTTCTAGAAACGCTTTGAAAGTACTCTTAAAAGTGTCCTGTTTACTTGATTGTCTGAAGAACCATAATGTAATCCCATCCTCTACTACCCAGACATGCTTTGACAGGCCATAAAAACAATTTGTGTATTTTTAACACAATTTCTAACCAATGTTAACCCCCGAAGTACCAGATTGATTCAAATACTTAATATCTCATTAAATTATCATGACACCTAAGTAAACATACTCACAATACATATCACATACAGGTAAACCCCGTTATAACGCGGTCCTCGGGGTCCACCCCGAGACCACCGCGTTAGTAACGGGGTCGCGCTAATTTTTAAAAAAATGGCCTCCGCGCGCCTGATCGGGAGGGAGGGAAGGAAGGAAGAGGCCTGCACAACATGCGGCCCGTCTGGCCTCTCTGTGGGGCCCGCGATGACTCTGGCCGGGCGCCAGTTAATTAAATAAATTTAAAAAAAAAAGTTTAAAAAAACGGCGGCGATTTATCCCTCCTCCCTCCCAGCCCCCTCCCCCCCTCCCTCCCCCATCCCCCCTCCCTCCCTTCCTCCCCCCCCTCCCCCCTCCCCCACTCCCTCCCTCCCCCCCTCCCTCCCTCCCTCCCCCCTCCCTCCCCCCTCCCTCCCAGCACCCTCCCTCCCAGCACCCTCCCTCCCTCCCAGCCCCCTCCCTCCCAGCCCAGTGGGAGTGTGCAGTGGGAGTGTGTGCGTGCAGTGGGAGTGTGTGCGTGCAGTGGGAGTGTGTGCGTGCAGTGAGAGTGCTAGTGTGTGTGTGCAGTGTAAAGTGTGTGCAGTGTGTGCAGTGTAGAGTGAGTGCTGGGAGTGTGTGCAGTGAGTGCTGGGAGTGTGTGCAGTGTGCTGTGAGCAGTGTGTGTCTAGTGTGTGCAGTCTGTGCAGTGTGTGCAGTGAGAGTGTGTGTAGTGAGAGTGTGTGCAGTGAGAGTGTGTGCAGTGAGAGTGTGTGCAGTGAGCAGTGTGTGCAGTGAACAGTGTGTGCAGTGAGCAGTGTGTGCAGTGAACAGTGTGTGCAGTGAGCAGTGTGTGCAGTGAGCAGTGTGTGCAGTGAGCAGTGTGTGCAGTGAACAGTGTGTGCAGTGAACAGTGTGTGCAGTGAACAGTGTGTGCAGTGAGCAGTGTGTGCAGTGAGCAGTGTGTGCAGTGAGCAGTGTGTGCAGTGAGAGTGTGTGCAGTGTGAGTGTGCAGTGTGTTTTTAAAAACGGGAGCCACGTGAAAACCGCGGTATAACGTGTCGCGTTATAACGGGGTTTACCTGCATTATGAATTAGAGACACTCGTGACCTGGTGTTTTGATTTTACTTGTGTTTTGCTACAGTATGGCTTTGATTTTGCCTAAAGTGTGTCATTTGTGTTTTGAATTATACGGTCATTTAATATAAAAAAAGGTTATAAAATCGTAATCTGGAGCAGTTTATTGCTTCCTATTTAATTAGTTATGTAATTTACTATTTAGCAAAAATAAATGTAAGAAAATACTGCGATACATTATTAGCAGAATAATAGGAAAAAATTATGTTTCAACATTGATGGATCATCAACACCTTCAACAGAAGCATCATCAGCAGGTTCAGCAGTAGCATCCTCAATTGTAATTACTGTATTGCTTCTTGTTCAGAATGGGAAGGTGAGAGGTTGAATACAAGCTGCTTCACGGTGTCAGAAATGTCAGAAGTCATGGCTAACCTTTTTGGACTTTCCTCAGGTTTCTTGCATGAATGACCAGATCAACCTCTCCTTTCTCTTCCTCGCTGTGCTGCTTCTTTTATCTCATTTTCAGGCTCCTGCGGATGGCATGGACCTGAGAGACTTCATTTCAATGTCATCACTTTTAAAGACAGAGAAAGAAGATAATACTGTAGTTCAGCTTGGACACTCGGTTGGGGAGCTGGGCATGTTATTAACACATATCGATATATACTTGCTTCTGTATCTAGTGTATTAGATGGTGGATTTTGTCAAACCTGTGTCACTTTTTTTCATCAAGATTGAAAGATTCATATATTTGTATCTTCTTTAAATGTCCTGTTGTCGTAATTTTTTATTTTTACTATCATTTCTATAGTATAGAGATTCTGAAGTTCAGTACACTGCTTGTGTGAATGTAAGGACAGGAAAAGACAAGGCTGTGATACTAGGCTTTTTTTTAACTCAGCCCACACAGTAGATGATGTGGGGGGAAATATATCCTCTACCAATTGCTTCTAACAACGTACACAATACACTGTACTGTAAGTGTGTCAAGGATACTGTATTGAAATAATAAATGATCCCACTATCACTAATGTTATCAAAATGTTAATCATTCTATATATACATCAGCATGAGCATATAAAAATAGTAACCACACAACATTACATGCATAAAACATAATATTCCTATTCCATGAAATGATTTGTATATGTAAAATTGCACAGTCTTCACTAAATTAAATATATAGAATTTCTGTAAAAGGTTATCTGTTTTTGAATGTGATAAATGACACTTCTCTTTCCACATGGCTATCATCAGAAAATATGAGACATTTAAGTACATTAAATGAATAATGTGCCTTCTGTTTTGACAACGCAGCACATTGGCAAATGTCTTTCCTCTTTACACTAATATAAAGTGATATTAAAATCAGTAGACTGATCTATTTAAGCATGTTTTTTTACTCACAAATGTGTTTCAGAAACACAATGCTTAAAACTACTAGCAGTTAAGGAAACAGAGAAATATACAATGTGACGGCAGATATAAGAGCCACTTGGCCCATCTTGTATGCCTATTTTCCTATCTGCTGTAAAACCTCAGAATAAGGTTGGGCAATATACCGGTAGGATAATAATACCACTGTATTACTGTCTGTGGCTGCTGGGGTTGCAGAGGTGTTTGAAGCTGCAGCATCATGGAGCTTCAAGCCACTCTCCCCCTCCTTTCTGGCAGAGAGACGAGGGGAAGCGGATGTGGAAGCTCTGAGTGTCTCATACTGCAGCTTCAATTCTCCTGCTGGTAATCTTACCCCCTTCCTCTTAACCCCGTCCTCCAAACCTTATTCTTCTCACCCCATGCCTCTTAACCTCTTCATTCCCAACCCCTCCTCCCCCAATGACTCTTTATTCTTCACCCCGTTACTTTTAACTCTCTCCTCCCTCCCCCAATGACTCTTAACCACCTCCTCTCCCCATGGCCTCTAATTCCAAACAACCCAATAACCCCCACATCCCTATGCCCCTTAACCCCCACCTCCCCATGCCCATTAAATGTGTGCAGGAGAAAGGTAGCTAATGGTTTGCATGGAGATGAAAAAGAGGTCTTGGTGGGGTTTTCTTCATTTATTGTCAAATAATTTTCATGTGAAAAGATATTTCATTTATAAGACAAAAAGAAAATACTAAAACGCATTTGCTTTTTTACTTTTATTAATAATAATATGCATTTTTAGAAGAATTACTTTTCACAATGAATTACCTAAAACAGTTTTTGATGATTGTAGATTTTTTGTTTTCTATTGAGTATTTAACAAAAAAATAGCATAATGAATTACTTAATATCATTACCGGTGGAATTTATTTTTATTATCACACAACCCTACTGTACCTCATAACCCATTTGATCATAGGCTTTCTTTCGTATTTAAGATTTACAAATCCGCTGGATGTAGGCAATTACCTTGGTGCTGCACTTCCCCTCGCTCTATGTGGCGTCAAATGACACGCTGGGTCATGTGACGTCATGTGTCCCGCAGCCTTAATTGACGCCGCGTTGCTATGGCAACATGCTTGGGACGTCATGTGCGCCTTGCCATGGAGACACTTTCCAGACACTGTATGAAGCAAGGTAAGGTTAGGTTCCAGAGGCCTGACGCTATCCCCAGGCATTGAATTTGAATGCCTTGGGTAAGTGCGCGGGCCTCTGCACCCCCCCCCCAAAAAAAATCTCACGCCCCCCAGTTTGTGCACCCCTGCCTTACTGTATTAGCCCTTATCATATCTGTTGGAAGCAATTCTAGCTTCAGAGAATTACCTCTTGTTCTAACACTCCTCTTTCTTTCAAATATGTTTCCCACCTGTACTGTGTCGAATCTCTTTATATATTTCAACGTTTCTATCATATCTCCCATCTCCTTTTCCTGATAAGTCTTATGGTGTTGATCATGTACCATTTTAGAAGTACTTTTTTGCACAATCTCCAATTTATTTAAGTCCTGGAGATATGTTGTCACCAACAATCTGCTGCTAATAGCTCTACTTGTAACACCTAACATCCTCCTACTGTAGCTTTCCGCATTGCTTTATTACATTTTAAGTCTGCTGAAAATATAACTTCGATAATTCTTTAGGTGGTCTGCTATACCTTTTTCGCCCTCAACAAGACTACTCCCTTCTGTCTTTAGTCTTACTATTCCTCCTTTTGTTTTTTTCCTTCCCTTACCCTGAAAAGATTTTGTCCCCCTTCTTCACTGACTGAGCTATTTTCCTTCTGCTTTGTCCTTTGCACATCTGATTATTTGCTTAGCCTCCCTCTGCCTAGCCTTAGGCTGTGTGCAGGGTGAGCGCGCACTCACGCCGTCATATGCGCCTTTTGCTGCAGCGATTTTTGGCTTGGATAGACGCGACGGGAAGGTGTTTCTGGGGTATGCCGGAGGCGTAGCCGTGACGTCACTTAGCTGGTTCACCCTCATTGGGTGAACCGCTCACGTTACCCAGCCGTTGCGCCACAGAATCAAATTTATTTGATTCTTTGCACACCGTGCTCCCCATCGTGCTGGCGCATGTGTGTGCACACGTAGTCTGCGATCATTGTCTAAGGCATTTTGATTGTGCTACGCATGCGGTTGCTGGCACGGCCGTGGTAACTATGAAGGTGGCCTTATATAGTTGTCTATCCTCCACCCTCTGAGTCTGCTTATATTTGAGAACCATATCGACTTTCTTTTCCTTGTATTTTTACTAACCTGTGTGATTGTTGCTTTTAGTTTTGCATCTTTCAGTTTTTCCCACTGCCCTTGCACTGCGTTCAAATACCTCCATCCTGCCAAAGAATCTTTTAACTTCTTATATCTGAAAAGTCTAAAATCTAAAACCTTAGTTTGTGTGGTTTGACTGTCTTTATACTAAACCACACTGATTAATTATCACTGGAACCTAAGTTATCATCCACAAGTACATTTGATACTCTGTAGCCATTGGTAAATATTAAGTCCAGGATTACTTTATTACGAGTTGGCTTCCTCACTAATTGCTTGAGAGATGCCATTTGCTTGGGATCCAGGATGCCCCTGCTTTGGGCTGACCATTCAAAAGATACATTCAAGTCTCCCATAATGATTATCTCCTTTAACTGCCATATTAGTGATGCAATCTATAACTTTCCTATCTAATTTCTCCTCTGGTTCTTGAGGTAATCCAGTACAAATGACAACATAGTCACCAGTTTCTTAGATTACCGAAAGTTACTTAGTCTTTTCTCCAGTACCTTGTACTGAAGTACCCTTCATGTTCTTCACATACCAGTAAAGGATAACTCCTACTCCCTCCTGTTCTGTCTAAATATAGGGTATCCTGGTATAGCTATGTTCCAGTCTTGATTTTCATTGTGCCATGTCTCAGTAATGGCCATTCATGTTGTCCCTTGTCATTATTGCAATTAGTTCTGGTGGTTTACAATTGCAACAATAATTGTCAAGAAAATGTGATTTTACTGGTGTATCAAATATAATATGAAGCAAACATCCATATATAAAAGTGATAGTAATTTCAAAGCTGAATAATACATCTACAGTATACAATAATTTGCACTGTGTCTCGTAAAGCACATATCTATGGTGGAGAAAAACAGGGGGATGCACTTGAAGGGAGGACAAGGGGAGGAAAGGGGAAAAAACAGGGGAATAATAGGGGGGCAATGTTTCGGGGCTCCTAGCCCCTTCTTCTGGCCCATTACTTAAGATGAATCAAATCCAGGTACTTCCCTTACCCTTGTAAAAACAGGTGGTCCCACACAAACAACAAGATATTTGGACTATCAAGAATAATGAGTAAATGCTATACAAATGGCTAGCAGATAAGTATCTCACAGTGGGGAACAAAACACAATAATTCCACAGCAAATATTCGAATGGAGAACCATTACTAGCCCAAATCAAGGCAGTAGTAGATAATGCAGCAAAATCCTCTAAACACTGATCCTTCTATCCATAATTAGGGAGTATACAGAATAAAAATCAAACCAACTGGTGTAATGATCTGCAGGATGCCTGTTTTTTCCCCACCATAGATTATATGTGCTTTACGAGACACAGTGCAAAGTATTGTATACTATAGCTGTATTATTCAGCTTTGAAATTACTATCACTGTTATATGTGGATGTTTGCTTCATATTATATTTGATATACAGTGGCGACCAACTTTATTCTAACTCGGCTAGCTCCGCGAATTTCAGATTATCCCGGTTATCTGGGGTTTTGTGTCGTTTTCTCCCGGGGTGTATTGCGTTATTTTCGCGGCTGTGATTTAAGCATTTTATTCCCGCTGGCTGCAATACTGCAATGCCGTGTAAAAACTCATGGGGGCGTTTGCGAGCTGTTGTCTTTGAAGCCGAGAAATTCATGAATTGTAATGCAGTATATACTGTATATATACAGTATATACTGTATAACAACAACCCCTATAACCCCTAACCTACACATACAGTACTGTATATGCACATCAATGATACTATAGGCCGTCCCCTGGCGAGATGTGTTTGTAGCAGAGAGAGATCCGCTGCTCTCTCTACCCAAACATCGGCACATTAAAAATTATTTAAAATACATTTTTATTCATAGTGTACAGCACCGACATTGTTTATTGCACTAAATCACGGCGGCACGCCGAGATCTACCCCAGCTGCCGCCAGTAACAACCGCGCGCCGCCGCGTTTCCCCCACGCACCCCCCCTCCGCTTCGCGCGCAATTTAAGTTTAAAACTTCAGCAATAAACAGTACAACACTGTCCCTCTGCTTCCCCGCACCCCCGCTTACCTTCATTTTATCTCCAGGGGTGTCGGGGAAGCCGGGGAAGCCGGGGAAGACGGGGAAGCCGGGCGCGCATGTTACTGTGACGTCACAGTGTGCCGCCACGCGCCGCGGCTACCCGCTTCCCAGCCGCATGCAGCCGGCGGTTTTTACTGCAATAAACAATGTCGCTACTGTAGATGTGCAGGGGGTCTCCGGAGCTGAACCGTGTTGGTTTCAGGTCCAAGGACCTTCTGCTTCCCGAGATACAGCCCCCTTTATGAGGTGCCGGTATCCCTCTGCATATGAAGGTCCCGATCACGTGACCGCGGCATGTAAACCAAGCAGAGGGATACCGGCACCCCATAAAGGGGCCTGTATCTCGGGAAGCAGGGGGTCCCCGGACCTAAAACCACACCGGTTCAGCTCCGGAGACTCTCTGCACATCTACAGTATGAATAAAACACATATAAATAAACACTCATTCCTTACCTTTGCGGCTATGTGCTACGGTAACGAAGCAGCATGACTGTATTTTTAATAATATTGTACAGTGAGCAGGGGGTTCCCTGAGCCACAAATCAAAGCTCCTGCACAATATTATTAAAATACAGAAATGCTGCTTCATTACCATAGCTGATAGCCGCTAAAGCAATGAAAGGGTTAACCCACCGTGCCCGCTTTATTGTGGGTAGCGGGGGTGGGTGAAGGGGGTATTTGGCCCTTGGTGTGAGTTTAGGACTTGCGGGTGCACTTAACCCCTTCACGGCCGTAGCAGTTAATACCGCTACGGTCATGAAGGGGTTAACCCCTCCCGCTACCCCCCCGTAAGCCCTAAGCAACCATCGTTGGGGCTAATACCCCCTTCACCCACCCCCGCTACCCACAATAAAAAAAAATCTCACACAGCAGCCGCCCAAAAAATAAATAAATAAATGTAAATAAATAAATAAATACATGAATATAAATAAATAAATTGAAAATACATTTTTATTCATAGTGTAGATGTGCAGGGGGTCTCCGGAGCTGAACCGCTGTGGTTTTAGGTCTGGTGCCCCCCTGCTCCCCGAGATACAGGCCCCTTTATGAGGTGCCGGTATCCTCTGCATTTAAAGGTCCCGATCACGTGACCGCGGAATGTAAACAAAGCAGAGGGATACCGGCACCCCATAAAGGGGCCTGTATCTCGGGAAGCAGGGGGTCCCCAGACCTAAAACCAAAGCGGTTCAGCTCCGGAGACCCCCTGCACATCTACACTATGAATAAAAATGTATTTTAAATTTATTTATTTATATTCATGTATTTATTTATTTAGATTTTATTATTAATTGTGCTGCTGCTGTGTGTGAATTTTTTTTATTGTGGGTAGCGGGGGTGGGTGAAGGGGATATTAGCCCCAACGGTGGTTGTTTAGGGCTTGCGGGGGGGGGGTAGCGGGTGCACTTAACCCCTTCACGACCGTAGTGGTATTAACTGCTACGGTCGTGAAGGGGTTAAGTGCACCCGCAACCCCCCCGCAAGTCCTAAACTCACACCAAGGGCCAAATACCCCCTTCACCCACCCACGCTACCCACAATAAAAAAAATTCACGCACAGCAGCCCCACAATTAATAAATAAATCTAAATAAATACATGAATATAAATAAATAAATATATATATATATATATATATATATATATATATATATATATATATATATATACAGTAAATACACACACATGATGAAACAATATACAAATAAATGTAGAAGGGTTATCAAAATCATACTGTACTACAAAAAACACTTCTCCATACAGGCACACTAAATTAAAATGAATTTCCTTTAACAATCCTAACTGATCTTACAATCTAAATCATCAAATGCCAATGAAAACCCTCACATTCCAATCAATACATTGCATTTACATTGTATAAATGATGCATAAAATCTATGCACCATATACATTCTGCAAATGAATGTTAACAATATCATTGCAAGCAAAATACAAATACAGTACCTCCAAACAAGTCAACTATTTTAACCAATCAAGTAAACAAAAATCAATTAGCAATCATTATTTACATCCCTAAACAATTGACAGTCCATCCCGAACAATGAAACAATTAACTAATTAACGCCTGGAGCAGAACAATTTAGCATGTGAAAAAATATAAGTACCAACCAGAATACAAACTTTAAAACCAAGGCTAACTCTGAACACAAGCACACAATACAATATCAACAATATCTAATTTTAAAATACTTTAAACACACAATAAAGCATAGCAGCACAGGCAAATAATTTAAAACACATGAAAGAAAGCTTTTAAAACAACATAATTTCTTACCCTGTATGTATATATCTCTCTAGACATATATACATACATACATACAGTTGCAAGAAAGGATATACCACAAAAAAAAATACACATGTTAAAAAATCTTTTAAAAAAATTAACAAGTTAAATAAAATATAGTACATTTCTTTATTACACTTACCATTACTTGGCCCCACCGACTCCTGTTGCGCAGCTTACTCACGAACCAATCCACCAGGCACAGGAACCCATAAAATAATAAAACATACAAAAAAATAAACATTAAACTAAAAATCCAAATCAATCCACGGGTCTTCTAATTGTAATCAATCTTCATCTTCATCTGTATTCTTCGTTCTTCTATCTTCTTCCGGGCAGGGTCTTCTTTCCATCTTTGGCCACGCCCTGGTCTTCTTTCTTCTCCGGAGGTCCTTCCTCCTCGGCGTCTGGCTTCAAAATGAGACGACATAGGCTTTTAAAGGCCTATGACGTCACATTTTCGTCATATGGTTCACACGGCCCTGATTGGGCCGTGAAAACCATGTGTTTTGGCCGATAAAAATTAAAATGATGACGTCACTTAAAGGCAATGAAAGCACAGCCAATTAGAATGGCTTTGCTTCAATTGCCTTTAAGATGACGTCATGAAAAGAAACATGGCCGCCCTCACATGGTATGGTAGCCAATCAGAGCATGGGAACTGCATCCCTACTCTGATTGGCTCTAGTATACCATGTGACAGAGGCTTGGGGGGAGAAAGGATGTGGCGTCATTGAAATCCTGTCACAGGGTACTACAGCCAATCAGAGTAGGGATGGAGTTCCCATGCTCTGATTGGCTCTAGTACCATGTGACAAGCTTTCAATGATGTCATATCCTTTCTCCCCCCAAGCCTCTGTCACATGGTATACTAGAGCCAATCAGAGTAGGGATGGAGTTGCATGATGAAGCCACTTTGCGGTTATTATCCGATAAGGTGTTTAAGGGGTTAATTGATATCTGAATGTAAGTGCAATGTATTGGCTTTGTTTTGGCAATGTATTTTGTGGGCAAGACAAGAATGTTGCTGGCGACGGAGACTTCTTCTTGATGAGGTCAGTAGCACTTTATTATTTATTTGAATATGCTAGTTAATGTTTTTAATAATGGGCAATTAATCTATTATCCATATCTGGATAATAGTTATTGTTCACATTATTGTACTGTAGGTGTTGGGGGGGGGGGGGTGTATGTATTGAATGTATAGGCCAGGTTTATTTTTTTTACATTCAGGGTTTGTTCCGTGGTTCCGCGTGAGACCTCTGGAGACCACCTGTGGTTTTCTCGGGTATCTCACGGGTATCAGGCTGGTGGTTCCATGGGTGACACCTGCAGGGATGAAGCGGTGGCCTCACATCTGTGGGGGCACCGCGGACCCGTAGTCTGCGGGGATGAAAATGTGTGGTCCCACTTCTGTGAGTGCACCGCGGACCCATAGTGAGCACCCGTGAGTTCCCCAGACCCCCGTGGGAACCACCCGAGGCCCCGCAGACACCTGTGGGTCTGACCCGGGGCCCCCAGACATCCTTGGGCCTACCGTGGGGACCCAATTGTGGCCCACGGTGACCCAAGGAGACCACCTGGGGGCCATGGTGCTGGCGGGACCCACCAGCAGGTCTCCAGAACCTGTTTGAAAAGGGCTGCTGGTACCCTGTAGGTCTGTCAGGTGCCCCGCCAGTCCACCGGGGACTCGTGTGGGGCTGCGTTATGAACCCTGTTTGTAAAAGGATAAATCTTGTATTTATGGGGGGGCACAGGGGGTGGGTAATGTATTTAATAAATATAATGATGTTTATTGTGGGTCATTGTATTGTTTTTATTGTGGGTACTGGGGGTGGGGGGGGGTCCCCAACGGTATGTGGGTAGGCCTTCCTTGTGGGTAGTGGGTGAGGGTGGTTAGGCCTCACGGGGTGGGGGGTTAGTGTGGGAGGGTATGTAGGCGTCCCGAGTGGTGGGTGAGGGTGGGTTAACCCCTTAATGACTGTAGCGGTTAATAACCGCTATGGTGATTAAGGGGTTAGGGGACATTACTTTGGATGTTTTAATTTTTGTGTCTGTTTTGCAGAAGCGGAGGGGCCATGGCCAGGATGGGGGGGTAATGGTATGTGGGTAGTGGGTGAGGGTGGTTAGACCTCACAGTATGCACATCGGGTCCCCCCCTCCCTCCCCACATTTACATAAACTGCACTCACAGCAACACAGGCAGGGAGATTTAACAGAAACATTAGGGGGAGGGGGCTTTACACAGATTACACTCAAGGCAGGGAGATTTAACAGAAACATTAGGGGGAGGGGGCCTTACACAGATTACACTCAAGGCAGGGAGATACAGGGGATGTACTGTACTATATGTTGTTTATTGCAATGCTTCAATGTGTGTACAGTATAATGTTTTTTACAATTAGATAGATGTAATCCTTGGTATTGTAAGGGTTAGCCTTGGTTTTAAATTTTGTATTCTGGTTGGTACTTATATATTGATTTTTGTTGACTTGATTGGTTAAAATAGTTTACTTGTTTGGAGGTACAGTATTTGTATTTTGCTTGCAATGATATTGTTCACATTCATTTGCAGAATGTATATGGTGCATAGATTTTATTCATCATAAATACAATGTAAATGCAATGTATTGATTGGAATGTGAGGTTTTTCATTGGCATTTGATGATTTAGATTTTAAGATCAGTTAGGATTATTAAAGGAAATTCATTTTAATGTAGTGTGCCTGTATGGAGAAGTGTTATTTGTAGTACAGTATGATTTTGATAACCCTTCTACATTTATTTGTATATTGGTTCATCATGTGTGTGTATAAACTGTATATATATATATATATATATATATATATATATATATATATATATATATATATATATATATATATATATATATATATATATATACACATGAAGGTCAGTCAGCACACTGTAGTAGAAAAGGTTGTAATAGCAGATGCTAGTCCCATAGAGAATAAGTATGATACGAACCAATCCAAAGACCAGTAAAGAGACAGCAGACCGCACGGGGTTAATCCAAAAATCTATATTCACAACATGAAATACACGTAAGCCAACGTTTCGGTCCCACAGAGAGACCTTCCTCAGGGCCGTGCAACCCACAAGTGCAAGTGACCAAACATATATACCCTCACCCATAGTGCAATGCAAACAAAGGGAACCAATCACCAACATGCAATCAGACAAAATATGCAACATAGCTGTGCTCCGTGCCCCCTCCCCTATTACCTGATTATCCAAATGACTCATCATGACATGAGAGTAGGCACTTAAACTATTAGGAGAGAGACACCCTTAGACACTGGTCCCAGGGTCTACTGCCATTGCGGGGGAAAGTCGCGCGCCGCGCATATGCAGTGGGCCAAAACATATTGACTGCCGGAGCGCCAGCAAGGCGAGTGCGCCGCGCATCACAGCTGTGAGCAGACGCCTCATTAACTCTCCCTG